>NW_024068028.1:132500-291180 GCF_009389715.1 Phoenix dactylifera | reverse complement strand
TTCCCCACAGGGAGCTCACCAACCACAACCTTACAATGATTGTTTTCCGGGTTCACAATCAACCCAGTTGGTTTTCCCAAAGGCTCACCAACCACAACCTAACACCGTTGGTTTTTCCTTTGGCTCACCAACAAACCTTAACCCCTTGATTCAATCCCTTGATTGAATCAAGTTACAAGATATTAAAACAAAGGTTAAAACAAATCAAGCTTCTTAAACAAGCAAATGTAACAATATAAACAAATAGAGTAAAGAGAAGCCCTCAAACGAGTTTTGAAGATGAAGGAGCTCGCTTCTTCTTTACTTGACCCTCTTCTAATTTGGCACGAAGTAGAGGATCACCGAGCAGCACACGGATGGAGAGGAAGCTTTGGGATTCACTTGGATTCTCTTCTTCTCTCTATTTCGCTTTGGATGGCTCTTTTGTGCTTATGGAGGATTTTCCCTGTAATCTCTTTGAGATCTCTTCTCTAAATGTTCTCTCCCACTTCCATACCTTCTTCCCTAGCTCTCCTCTTGATTTTATAGCTTTAGATGGCGTGGAAACAAGAATCTAGCCGTTAGAGACAAAAATAGAGCCGTTGGACACAGTCTGTACCTCCTGACAATATTTCCGTTGGGATCGGAGTCGACTCACGCGATCTGGAGTCGACTCGCCTGTTGCAGGAGTCGACTCGTGCTTGACTGGAGACGACTCGGCCACTGTTCCAAATTTGAATTAATGTGCTCGCTTTGTCCTAGAGTCGACTCGGACCAAACTGGAGTCAACTCGCCAATAGCTGGAGACGACTCGGGCACTTAGGGGTCGGCTCATTCTCAGGAATCTAGAGGACATATTTCTGATTTTCTTCCTCGAGTCGACTTGGATTCTCTTGGAGTCGACTCGGCTCTCAGAGCCCGAAAACTGATCCTCTGTCTTTTGGGATTGCGCTGCCTTGGAGTCGACCCGACCTGTCTTGGAGTCGACTCGCCTCTCAGAGACGAAAATACCGTCTTCTGTCTTTGGGGTTGCGCTGTCTCGGAGTCGACTCGGACTTCGCGGGAGTCGACTCGGCTCTCAGTGTCTGAAATTTGCTCTCTGACTTTTGCCTTGTTTTCCTTAGGAGTTGACTTGCCAGCCATTGGAGTCGACTCGAGTTCTTCAGGAGTCGACTCGGCTCTCAGGGTCCAAAATAGCTTCTCTGTCTTTTCGTCTGTTACTCCCTGGAGTCGACTGGTTCTACTCTGGAGTCGACTCGGCAAGCATCGGAGTCGACTCAAATTCTTCAGGAGTCGACTCGAGGACTATTCTTTTGAATTTTTCTTTGAATTTTGCTCCTCCAACTTGAATCCTTTGAACTTGAAACTTGGGCCAATAAATTGTAGCTTTCTTTCCAACTTTTCTTGAGAGCTTTGGAGCCTTCTTGTGTTCTTCCAACTTGCTATGTTCCTTGCAAAATAAATATCTTTCTCCTTGCAACACAAACATTAGTATTTATACTTCAAGGTTTTGTGATCATCAAAATCAATCTTTAAATCAATCTTTGGGTCATCACAAAATAATAAAGAGTATAAGATCTACTTATCTCTTTCGTCTTAGACTATTAAACTTTACTAAACAATTCAATTAACCCTATAAAAATATTAAAAATAAAATTAATTCTATTTTACAATTTTAATCAAATTAAAATAATAGAAATAGGGGGCGATTGGTCGGATGATAGCATTCGACGATTCTGGGTGGGTCAGGCCTAAGTGATTTCGATCAATAAATCATAGGGCACAGACTTGATCAGGATTAAGATTCAATTGGTTCCAAACTCTTGGCGGGTCCTCATCGGCTTTTCTTCTCTTTACTTTTTTAGGATATTCAGGCTTTGATTTTTCTTTTCTAGGTTGCTTCATGCTGAAGAGGCATCCTCGAAATAGCAACTAGAGGTACTTTTCATCCTTGGAAAGGATGGCTAGTTGATCCAAGGTACTCCCTCCTCCATCCACAGATGGAAATGGAGATTTTTCTTCGTTTCCTGCTAAGCAGTTCCATGGGGGTTGGACACCAGAATGGAGCGACCACCTCATAGAGATTTGAATCGGCCTTAGAACTTGTATAGCGACGATCAAGGGGCAATGGATAAGCTCCCTGAATCCCGATCCAAGATTCCTGCCCATACAGCGACCGTTATTATCTGGAAGGAGATGTTAACCAACGTCCGGTCTGAGCCCGGCCGATCCCCAAGGTAAGTTTTTTCTAGATTTTCCCCATCTTCTCTCCTTAATGTTGCTAGACTGACTTTGTCCTTGGTTTGTAGCTCTCGCCGCTATGAAGACCGATCTCGTACTGATTCGCGAGAGGAGAAAGATGAAGAAGAGATCGGCCACGACCGCGAGGATGAGGCCTCATAGAGGAATAGGTCAAGAGAGGAATCCTCCTCAACCCATGATGATGAGACCACCATCGAGGTTGACGGCGAAGACCTTGATTCTTAGAGTTTTCCCTAAGGTGCCTATACCTCAGGGGTAGATTGTAGAGCTCGATGCTGAGGTCAAAATTATTCAGTCGACTAAATTACCCCCTCTATAGGGTGTCATCTTCGCTCGACCTCGCTTAGCCATCATGCCCCCACGCCATCCATTTTCCAAGGTTCACGCTAGGCTTGATCGGAATCTAGGCCCATTCCTTTGGTCAAGGAGGGCCCCTCAGTATCGACCCATGCCTTCGAGACCTGTTTTCCAGAATGGATGGCCGAAGAGTCCGACTTGGCTCTAGCAGTCTTTCGAGTGTGGCGAGGGGAGTTGGTCCAAGCCATAAAGCTCTAAGCCGACAAGGAGCTCATACGCTCCCTTAATCCCATTGAATTCTTCAATGCGGCCTTCGACCTCAGTCATTTCGGGATAGGTTTCATAAATCTCTCTTAAACCATTTTCCTCAACAACTAACTCCCCTCTTCTTTTCAGCATGCCCTCGAGTTCAGTTGCTTGCAGCGAGAGGTTCAAGATACTGTCGAGGAGCCTCATAAAATATAGAGTGGAGGGTAGGAGGCCACCCAAGGAGCATGCTTGTTCTAGCCAAGGTGGGGGAGGAGGCTGTTGAGGAGTGGGCTCAGAAGTCGAGTAGAGGGCGAGGATAGCAGCCATGATCAAGTAGAGGCAACTATCCATAGTCAGGAAAGGCCTACCAAGGGCTCCGAGCAGAAGGCTGCGAAGGTTTCTGTGAAGTTAGTCGAAGCCTAGCGAAGGGCTACGAGACTGAGGAGTAGGCCGTCGAGGCCAGAGACAAGTTATTTAGGCCGAGGCGAGGATCACAGAACTGGTGAAGAAGTACCGTGCCTCGGAGGAGTTCCAAGAGAAGTCCTAGAGAATGCGACCGATGTCGTTGGGAAGGGCTTCGAAGCATGTCAGGCATAGGCTTAGCAACTCTTTTCGAGGTTGGGACTTCTTCGGCCCTTGATGATAACTATGGAGCGATTGAGTATTCTCCTAATTGATTTTGATGAGTTCAAAGCACTTAAGTATATTTTATGTTGTTCTAATGAATTCAATCTAGTGTTCCAGGTAAATTTTTATTAAATTCTGTCTAAGTGCCTTGAGCTTTGGTTCAGAGTCTTTGGTTAAGTATTGAACTCTGTCTGAACCAAAGTCTGCATCACGACTCGACCCCTGCACGCTTGTAAGTTTTCTAGCACAAAGTTTGAATGACTCCGGGGACTCTGCGAGTCGACTCCGACTGAGAACAGACAGAAAGACAGAACGATGGATTTTCGACCCTGAGAGCGAGTCGACTCCAAAAGGTTGCGAAGTCGACTCTGGTGCTTGGCGAGTCGACTCCATATGGTCCCAAATCAACTCCAAGGAGAAGCTGACAAAAAGACAGAACGTTAGTTTTTGAGATTCTGTCAGGCGAGCCGACTCACGAAGACTACGAGTCGTCTCCCATATCAGCCGAGTCGACTTCCAGTTTGCCCGAGTCGACTCCCAGAGGAAAGCAGTCTGAAAGGGCCAAAGAATTAGTTTCGAAGATCCTGTGAACGAGTCGACTCCAGATGTTCCAGAGTCGTCTCCCAAGTCATCCGAGTCGACTCCTAGTTTGGCCGAGTCGACTCCTAGTTTGGCCGAGTCGACTCGTGAGAGAAATACAAAAAGTTGGGTTTCCGAAACTCTGAGAACGAGCCGACTCCTAAAATGTCCGAGTCGTCTCCCAAGTCATCCGAGTCGACTCCTAGTTTGGCCGAGTCGACTCGTGAGAGAAATACAGAAAGTTGGATTTCTGGAATTCTGAGAACGAGCCGACTCCTACATGCCCGAGTCGTCTCCAGCTATTGTCGAGTCGACTCCAGTTTGGTCCGAGTCGACTTCAGAACAAGGCATGCATTTTAATTCAAATTTGGAACAGTGGCCGAGTCGTTTCTAGTATAGCGCGAGTCGACTCCAGATCGCGCGAGTCGACTCCGATCCTAACGGATACATTGTCAGATTGTGCAGACGGGTCAGAACGGCTCTAATCTCCTGTCTAACGGCTATTTTTCAAAGGGGATCATTTAAATAGCCAGAGTGAACAGTAGTAGACAAGAAAAGAGTTATTTCACTTGAGCATTAAAGGTTTTTAACCACCAAAAGCATCTCAAGAGTGAATTCAAGCAAAAAGAAGGGAGAAGTGCATTCAACTCAAACCAAAAAGATTCCTTCGCATTCAAAGCTCTACTGACTGTTCCTCATCCTACGGCTCATTCAAGAGGAGACTCAAAAATCGAGAAGCTCCACTTCAACAACTCAAATCTGTTTGAGGGCTTCTAACTCCTCTTTGTTTATATTGCCCCTAAATCTGCTTTTTTAGAAGCTTTATTGTTGTAAACTTAAACTCTTGCTATACTTCTTGGTTCGGTCAAGGGATTAAATCAAGGCTAGTTAGGTTTGTTGGTGAGCCAAGGATAAAACCAATGGTGTAAGGTTGTGGTTGGTGAACCAGAAAAAACCAACTGGGTTTGATTGTGTGGAGTGATGGATTAAACCTCTATTTGATTTTGATGAGCTCAAAGCATTTGAGTATATCTTATGTTTATACTAATGAATTCAATCTAGTATTTCAGGCATATATTTGTATATTTTCAATTAAGTGCCTCAAGCTTTGGTTCAAAATAAGTTGGACAAGTATTGAACCCTATTTGAACCAAAGGCTGATTCTCGAGTCGACTCCGAAAGATTACGAGTCGACTCCAAATGGTTCAGAGTTTCTGGCACGAGCTTGAGTCGACTCCGATACTCTACGAGTTGACTCCGACTGAGAACAGAAAGAAAGACAGAAAGATGGTTTTTCAGACCCTGTCAGCGAGCCGACTCCAAAAGGCTTTGAGTCGACTCCGATGCTTGACGAGTCGACTTCCGACGGTTCCGAGTCGACTCCAAAGGGTAACAGACAGAACGATGGTTTTTAGACCCTGTTATCGAGTCGACTCCTGAAGGTTACGAGTCGACTCCGATATTTGGCGAGTCGACTCCCAGTTATGTCCGAGTCGACTCCGAGAGGAAAGCAAGTCCAAAAGGCAGAGAACCATTTTCGGAGACCATGTGAATGAGTCGACTCCAAGTGTTTCAGAGTCGACTCCCAAGTCAGCCGAGTCGACCCTAACAAAGTGCGAGTCGACTCCGAAGCAGCTCAGATCAACATACAGAGGATCGATTTTTCGGGCTCTAAGAGCCGAGTCGACTCCAAGAGGATCCGAGTCGACTCGAGAGAGAAATATAGAAAAATAGATCTCTGGAATCCTGAGAACGAGCCGTCTCCAAAATGCCGAGTCATCTCCAGATCTTGGCGAGTCGACTCTAGGCTTGGACCGAGTCGACTCTAGGTTGGGACGGCACTTTAATTCAAATCCTGAATAGTGGGCGAGTCATCTCCATTTGGATTGCCCCACAGCGGCGCGACGTTCGCGGTGGAATCCGCATGCCGGGCCCGGTGCATCGCATACGCCGGAACAGGATCGGGTAGATTTCAAAATTTTTCTGAATCAAAACGATTCAGAACCCTTTTGAATTAAGATGGGGACTAAACTAAGATCTAATAATTAATTATGAATTGTTAAAGTACCAGAAAATCAGAAATATAAAAGTTCAAATGAAGATCTCATCTTCACCTTTGTGCAGGTAGAAGAACACCGCAAACCGATGATCGTGGTTTGGTTCCTTGTAGCCGCACAAACGTCCGGCCTCTACAAGTATCCACACGAGGTTGCTGAAGATCAGAGATGGAGCTTCACCGGGGTGCTAGCTCCTTGCAAAAGCCTCTCTTGGATGTCGAAGAAGAAGAAAGAAGAAATCACAAGGATCCCACCTTGTGCAGCCTTCAAAAGGAAGAAGAAAACCCTTCACTGTTTTGATTCTTTTCTCTCCCTTTTTGCTGATTTAAAAATCTCCAAAAACATAGGCCTTGCTGCCCCACGCCTGGGAGAAGAGCTCTAATTTTTCTTGGGGCGTGGGGCTCCCTTTTTATAGGGTTCAAAACCCTATGCGCCAGGAAACCTATTCCTAATAGGTTTCCTGGTGCCTTTCTTTATTGGCGGGCCCCTTGATTCTTGGAAAGAATCAAGGGGCGTTGGCTCCCAGCAAAGAAGGAGAGGGGGCCACGCCCCTCTTTGTCCTCTTGGCTGCCCCCTCTTGCCTATTTTGATCCCTCAAAATAAGGCATCAAGAGGGAGGCTCCAATAATAGAAAAAAGGCTGAATTTGGCAGAATTTTCAAGGACTCGATCTAGCCAACTTTTGACTAGGATTTGAGTCAAATTTCTTTGGGTCAGACCCAACATAATTTGACTCAATTAATCAGCAAATCAAAGACTTAATTATAATCTAATTATAATTATTTTAATTCTTCTATTTAACTCACTAACTTTTAGTGGGTTATTTCAAACATCAATCTCATTGACATTGTGATTCCAAATCACAATTCGACAATCCTAATAATCAGAACTCCTAATGTGTGTGACCTCGTAGATTCTAATCTAACTGGTAATGAGACATATTGAGATCTCCATCTCAATATCACTGAAACACCTTTCAGTGGACTGAAACACTTTCAGTTCTACTCGTCAGGGTTTACCGATCATCAGGTAAATTTCCGTGAGTCTCAACATCTAGTGGCAACCCAGTAGAATAGAATAATGAACCTCTAGGTGCAGTTATCGTATGATACAGTCCTACTATCGTGGATCCCTACAGGACGGAGGTCATGGATAACTCGTCAAACCCCATCGTCTGTCATATGTCAAGATTTATTCGACTTAAGTTCGAGAGTGGAAAACTCTTTCTCCACTGTGCATACTGCCCCGGCCGAGGTCTTACGAACTCAGTCTTATAAATCACATAGGATCTCTCCTTATCTATCAAGGTCGATAGATTCCATATAGGTGCATACCCTACTCCTACAGTGAACCTACTGCAGCCAATCTACACTGCATGGACCCATATGTCTAGAGACCATGTATATGTACAGTCAAATTACAATAACCTCACTGTGAGTAGCCGAAGCACCGCAGGTCAAAGGACCAGTCACACTACTGCAACATCAAGCAAGTCACTGACGAGTGGATAGACATCCAAGTAACTTCTTGTCTTGGTCACGCTCAGTACCCTCGTTCTCTAACAAGCACCTGCACTATCACTTCAGTATCCCTACATTGTGGACTCGAGTCTCGTCCATCCATAAGAAAAGCGATCTGTGCACTGATCTCATCGGATCGATCACCGTCCTCGTGATGATCCATTGATTAGGAGCATTTAGAAATTAATCACTAATGACACATGGCTCAAATTTTCAACTCTTGAGAATATGCGTCATCATCTTATTAATTCCTTGGACGATTCATGGACACATAAGAACATGAATGAAAAGAATGCCCAACTTAATAAATTCATAATAAGGTCAAGTACAAATTTATGTCCCAGAATAAAATAATGCATCAGCCAAATTGGCTTCTAGGGCATACTTCTAACAATCTCCCACTTGCACTAAAGCCAATCAGCCATAAACCTAAAGCCCCATCTTCTCAAGATGCGCTTCAGTTTTCTGCCGACTTAGCTGCTTAGTCAATGGGTCCACCCCATTTTCTGTGGAGTCTACTCTCTGATCCTCTACTTATTTCTTTTCGAGATAATCGCTTATTAGGTTAAACCGCCGCTCTATGTGCTTCGGCTTCTGATGAGACCTTGCCTCTTTAGCTAGTGCTATCGTACCTTTGTTATCGCAGTTGAGTGTTATGGCATCTGATGACATTACACCTAACTCAGCAATGAACTTCTTAAACCAGAAGGTTTCCTCTGCACCCTTAGATACGGCTTAACATTCACTTCTAAGGTAGAATCTACAATGATCGGTTGTTTGGAACTCTTCCAATTTACTGAACCATCATTGCACATATTCTGATGTAGACTTTCTATCGTCAATATGTGTGCATCCTTCTACCTTCAACTCTGATATTCTTCCAAAGACCAAGAACATGTCCTTAGTTCTTCTCAAGTACTTAAGATTGTTCTTTCATATCTATCCAGTGCTTCTTGCCTGGATTTGACTGATATATGCTCGTGACACTCACAGCATATACTATATCATATCACGTACATAGCATGGTATACACGAGACTCCCTATAGCCGAAGCATAAGGGATCTTGCTCATTCGCTGAATCTCTTCAGATGTGTTGGGGCACATCTTCTTGGAGAGATTTGTCCCATGCCTAAGGGATAATAATCCTCTTTTAGAGATTTCCATGCCGAACCTCTTCAGCACTCCCTCTATGTAATATTCTGTGACAGGACAAGCATCCTTTTAGATCTATCTCTATAGACCTTAATTCCCAAAATATAGGATGTTTTTCCAAAGTCTTTTATGGAGAAATCCTTAGACAACCATACCTTGACCTAAGTTAGCATGGGAACACCATTTCCAATTGGAAGAATATTATCCATGTACAACACGAGGAATACAATAGCCCTCCCACTAACCCTTCTTATAAACACATGGTTCCTCTTCGTTCTTGATGAAATCAAATGATTTGATTATATCGTTGAAACGAGTATTCCAACTCCGAGATTCTTGCTTTAGTCCATAGAAGGACCTTTGCAGTTTGCAGACCTTGTGATCACCATCACAATATCTCATAATCATATTATGCTGCAATATCAAGCAATATTCGATGGACTTCAGCATGGTTACAGGTGAAAAAGTATCCTGATATTCAGTGCCTTCGCACTGACTATAATCTTTCGCCATTAGCCTTGCCTTATAGGTCTCTATCTAGCCATCTGAACTTAATTTTCTCTTGTAGATCCATTTACACCCAATAGGTACTATACCTTCTGGTGGATCTACCAAGGGCCAGACTTGGTTGGAATGCATGGAGTCCTTCTCTGACTTCATCGCCTCTGGCCTTCTCTCGGAATCGATGTCTAACATCGCCTCGTTGTAGGTATTGGAATCCTTACCTTGATCCCCATCTCCCATGAGGAACACTTCCTATACGAGGTGGAGGAGGTACTACGTGTACTGGCTTAATAGGTTCTATAGGCACAATGGCTCATTGCTCTTTAGAGACTTTCTCTTCAAGCTCAATTTTCCTCCCACTGTCTCTGTCAAGGATAAACTATTTTCCATGAAGATAGCATCTAGGCTCACAAACACTTTGTGATCCTTTGAGACGAAAAGTCGTATCCTAATGACTCTTTAGGATATCCTATAAAATGAGCATTAATTGTCCTATCCTCTAACTTGTCCGCCTGTTGTCACTTGAGTTGAGCTGGACATCCCTAAATCTTGAGATTACCAAGACTCGACTTCTTACCATGTCATATCTCATATGGTGTGGTAGGAACGGACTTTAGATGAAATTCTATTCAATAAGTAAATAGCTGAAAATAGAGTATCTATCTAAAGAAACAAGGGTAAATCAGTGAAGCTCATCATGGACCGGACCATATCCAATAGAGTCTGTTTCCTCCTTTCTGACACTCCGTTGAGCTGAGGTGTACCAGGAGGAGTCTATTATGAAACTATACCATTCTCCTTGAGATAATCACAGAACTCTCCACTAAGGTATTCACTTCCTCGATCTAATCGAAGAACCTTAATGAGTTTTTCTGTTTATTTTTCTACTTCATATCTCAACTCTTTGAACCTTTCAAAAATTTCAAATTTGTGTATCATACACATATCCATACCGTGAGTAATCATCGGTAAATAAAGTAAAAAATTACAACCCCTAGCCTGCACATCGAATGGGCCACACACATCAGTATGTACTAGGGTAAGTATTTTAGTGGACCTCCCTGTGTCCTACAAAGGATAATTTGGCCATCTTTCCTCGAAGGCAGAATTTACAAATCGAATATGACTCAAAAGTCAATGAGCCCAAAAGCTCATGTTTCTTCAATTTGTTTATTCTGTCTTCTCCTATATGGCCAAGCCTGAGGTGCCACAAATACTTTAAATTTATCTTATTTCTAGATCTATTAGATCCTATGGTATTCACTGTTTTCTCAGATACATTCATAGATACATCCATATGTATGTGATAGAGACTGTCAATCATAAAACCATGTTGAACCAATTTATTTCTCAAATAAATGGAACAGTAGTCTTATAAAAATCTTTCTGTGCTAAACAAGATACAGAAATTAAATTTCTGCTAGCAATAGGTAACAGTCCCTAAGTATCCTGAGCATTTCTGACATACCTTCTGAAGGTCTGTCACCCTTCATATTCTTTATGCTTCCCATGTATGTAGGACAGTTCCTCTTCCAATGGCCGTCCATTATGCAATGGAAACACTTTTCCTTGCAATTGGCCTTTTTTCTTGGAACTTCCTTACTTGGCTTCTTGTCCTTTTTCTGCTTCTTTGCAGGCTTCTTTTTCTTCCAAATAGACTCTCTCTTGGAAGTAGAAACCAACTCGACAGCGAGAACGATGCCCCTTGAACTCTTCAAGGTCTCTAAGGTAGTTACCAATTTATTTAATAATTCTATTTTGGTGCATACAATCTTGTTCATATAGTAGTCTACTATAAACTATTCATATGAATTTAGAAGGGATTGTAGGATCAGATCTATTTGCAATTCCTTATACATGGTCATATCGAGCTTCTCAAGCTCCTCTAGGTCTTTGATCATAGTCAAACAGTGATCGTGGACAGACTGCCCCTCACGCATCTTTGCCTTGAAGAGCCTCTTGGACACTTCAAAACATGCTGCGCGACTCTGATCACCATACAACTCTTGCAGGTAATTTAAAATATCCCTGGCAGTCTCATGTTCTTATGCTGGCATTGTAATTCATTGGACATATATGCCATTTTGCAGCACCTAACTTTATTGTCATTGTTCGTCTACTTAACATGCGTCTTATGCTAATCAGTGATCGGACAGATTGGTAACACGGAGATTCCATGGTCTAGCACATACCCTAATTTCTCACAATTCAAAACTATTTTGAAATTTGCTGAGCCAGTCTTTATAATTGGGTTTGGTCAAACGGTTGTTCTATAGGATATGAGTTAAAAGTCTAGAAGCTGACTTTATAATCCTCAGAGAGTAAAGATTCTAGTTAGAATTTTGTACTTGATCCTAATTTGTTCTAGGGTCTTTTAGAACAAATGTACCTCCCACTATTTTTTCGAATTCCTCACACTCCCCTGGTAGGAAAATGGAAAACCTACACGACTAGAGTTTCTAGTGGGTACTGCGGTCCCACCGATTTACATGCCACCTCACCTAACAGTTATTGGTGATACATAAATGGATGAGTGTACAACTCTTGTACAATGCTTCTCAAGCATGTTGCAGTGCTACTTGGTCTCTAAGTCATGAAGACCTCACCTAACAGTTATTGATCCCATTCCTTAGTTAAGTCAGACCCACCATATAACCGTAGAAATAAAGTCGTCATTGGGTCCTCACCTAACAGTTATTGGTGCCCAACCCCACCTTTACCCCTACAACATCTCATGTCTATAGAGAGGTCCAGCCCCCCGATGCAACTTGCCCACTATGTCCAGCCGAGACAAGTCAACATCAGAAAGACCTTAGCAGCTCTACTACGGTGGAAGACCTATGGACTTAATATTGGTTAATCATATCTTAGTGTTTGCAACTTGAGCTCTTCATAAGAGGTAATCGAATAATTGGCCAGGTAAGCAGGTGGGAGGCTCCCCTTACTCAGAGAGTAAGGTCCTAATTAAGTAACCACCTTTCATGCTTTCCTAGACACCAATTAGATCAATTAATCTAATATGACTCGCTCATGTTGGTTCACTCTCGACTTGATTGAGGAGGTTTTAGTTTAGGACTCATTTGGATTGGTCTATTAGTTTGCATCATATGTAAATCTATCTACCCCGCATACATTCACATCACATGCAAACGGCACATCGCAGGTAGTTAAAATCGCAGCAATAAATAAAATCTGAATTTTAAATAGGTGATGATCATGGATTCTAATTAGGTCATATTACAAGCACATGCACGTCAGTCGATCAGCTGGTCTTCAACTCTTGAATTGGTCCTAAGCCTCCTTGATTCGATCCTTGATCAACTCTTGATCCAATCACCATCAACCGCTCAGATTGCCGCTCATCTCATGTACTATCTTCGACTGATCGTTGACGTACATTACATCACAGAAATACAACCAGATATAGAAATAAATTACATCCCTTTTAGGAGGCACGCAGGCCCCTCAAAATATCAAATAAGATGCATGCAAGCATCTGAAAATATTACATGACATTACAGATCACATCGCAGGTCTTTACATTTGATACCAAAAGGGTTTGAATCCTATGATCATCACTAAATGCATCTTATGCATAATTTTATCAAATCTGATTTTAATTTTATTATGCAACCATCTGAGATCCAGATCATGCAATACCTTAATTTTAAACATCATAATCACATCATAATTTTAAAACTAACATCGCATGATCGATCTAACAAAATCAGCATGCTGAAAATTTCAGCATCACGAAATTTCAGCACGCAGAATTTTTCAGCATGCATAATAATTAAAAAATCAAAACTAATTCATAATCAATTAACTATTATCTTAATTGGATCCCCAAAACCATGGCTCTGATACCACTGTTGGATTGCCCCACAGCGGCGCGACGTTCGCGGCGGAATCCGCATGCCGGGCCCGGTGCATCGCATACGCCGGAATAGGATCGGATAGATTTCAAAATTTTTCTGAATCAAAATGATTCAGAACCCTTTTGAATTAACATGGGGACTAAACTAAGATCTAATAATTAATTATGAATTGTTAAACTACCAGAAAATCAGAAATATAAAAGTTCAAATGAAGATCTCGTCTTCACCTTTGTGCGGATAGAAGAACACCGCAACCGATGATCGTGGTTTGGTTCCTTGTAGCCGCACAAACGTCCGGCCTCTACAAGTATCCACCCGAGGTTGCTGAAGATCAAAGATGGGGCTTCACCGGGGTGCTAGCTCCTTGCAAAAGCCTCTCTTGGATGTCGAAGAAGAAGGAAGAAGAAATCACAAGGATCCCACCTTGTGCAGCCTTCAAAAGGAAGAAGAAAACCCTTCACTGTTTTGATTCTTTTCTCTCCCTTTTTGCTGATTTAAAAATCCCAAAAAACATAGCCTTGCTGCCCCATGCCTGGGAGAAGAGCTCTAATTTTTCTTGGGGCGTGGGGCTCCCTTTTTATAGGGTTCAAAACCCTATGCGCCAGGATTTAATTCTTCCATTTAACTCACTAACTCTTAGTGGGTTATTTCAAACATCAATCTCATTGACATTGTGATTCCAAATCACAATTCGACAATCCTAATAATCAGAACCCCTAATGTGTGTGACCTCGTAGGTTCTAATCTAACTGGTAATGAGACATATTGAGATCTCCATCTCAATATCACTGAAACACCTTTCAGTGGACTGAAACACTTTCAGTTCTACTCGTCAGGATTTACCGATCATTAGGTAAATTCCCGTGAGTCCCAACATCCACAAGTGACACCTAGCAGTATGTAGTGGCAACCCAGTAGAATAGAATAATGAACCTCTAGGTGCAGTTATCGTATGATACAGTCCTACTATCGTGGATCCCTACAGGACGGAGGTCATGGATAACTTGTCAAACCCCATCGTCTGTCATATGTCAAGATTTATTCGACTTAAGTTCGAGAGTGGAAAACTCTTTCTCCACTATGCATACTGCCTCGGCCGAGGTCTTACGAACTCAGTCTTATAAATCACATAGGATCTCTCCTTATCTATCAAGGTCGATAGATTCCATATAGGTGCATACCCTACTCCTACAGTGAACCTACTGCAGCCAATCTACACTGCATAGACCCATATGTCTAGAGACCATGTATATGTGCAGTCAAACTACAATAACCTCACTGTGAGTAGCCGAAGCACCGTAGGTCAAAGGACCAGTCACACTACTGCAACATCAAGCAAGTCACTGACGAGTGGATAGACATCCAAGTAACTTCTTGTCTTGGTCACGCTCAGTACCCTTGTTCTCTAACAAGCACCTGCACTATCACTTCAGTATTCCTACACTGTGGACTCGAGTCTCGTCCATCCATAAGGAAAGCGATCTGTGCACTGATCTCATCGGATCGATCACCGTCCTCGTGATGATCCGTTGATCAGGAGCATTTAGAAATTAATCACTAATGACACATGGCTCAAATTTTCAACTCTTGAGAATATGCGTCATCATCTTATTAATTCCTTGGACGATTCATGGACACATAAGAACATGAATGAAAAGAATGCCCAACTTAATAAATTCATAATAAGGTCAAGTACAAATTTATGTCCCAGAATAAAATAATGCATCTGCCAAATTGGCTTCTAGGGCATACTTCTAACACTCCAGTAAAGCCTGAGTCGACTCCAACAACAGCCGAGTCGACTCCAGATCGAGCGAGTCGTCTCCAACCCCAACGGATACATTGTCAGGAGGTGTAGACTGTGCAGAACGGGTATAAATCAGTGTCTAATGGCTATTTTTTAAAAGAAACTGTTTAAATAGCCAGAGTAAACAGTAGTAGACAACAAGAAAGTTACTCCATCTGTGCATTAAGGCATTTCCAATTACCAAGAGTCCATTGAGAGAAAAGACAAGCAAAAGAAGAAAAAACGCATTCAATTCATTTCTAGAAGTTTTTTCTTCGCATTCAAGGCTCTTCTTCTGACATCAAATCTTCAGTGCACTCAAAGAGGAGACTCAGAGTTCAAGAAGCCCTTTCTTCCTCTTTCGAAATCTGTTTGAGGACTTCTAACTTTACTCTATTCATATTGTTTCATATTTGCTTTTTAAGAAGCTTTTCTTGTATCTTTTTCCAAACTGTTTTTCTTACTTGGTTCAATCAGGGGATTGAATCAAGGGTTGTAAGGTTTGTTGGTGAGCCAAAGGAAAAACCAACAGTGTAAAGTTGTGGTTGGTGAATCGGAGAAAACCAACTAGGTTTGATTGTAATCCCGGAAAAACAATCGGGTGGTTCCGGTGAGCCTGTGAAAACCGACTGAGCTCGTTGTGATCTCACAAAAATAACAAGTTGGGTTATGAACTTGTAAAACAACCGGCTGTAATCCTAGGGATTATAGTGAACTCCCAAGTGCGGCTTGGGGAGTGGACATAGGAGCAAGAGTTGGCTCCGAACCACTATAAAGTCTCTTGAGTTTGTATTGATTAATTGTCTCTTCCCCTCTCTCCATTCACTACATTTAGTAATCTATTTAACCTGCTTGCAATAGATTTAATTAATTACTCATTAAGTTTTTAATTTGTCAATAATTAATTAAAACCCAATTCACCCCCCCTCTTGGGTTGTCTCCTTGGGCAACAAGTGGTATCAGAGCAGGTGCTCTTATATCGATTGGTGTTCCAATCCTCAAAAGAGTAAAAGATTAAAATGATAATCCCTTTTGGATCTTTCTTTAGTGAGGGGCAATCTACCAATAGGCCTCCATTGTTCAATAGAACTAACTACACCTATTGGAAGGCTAGGATGAGGATATTTATCCAAGCCCAAGACTATGATGTTTGGAGCATCATAGTTAATGGACCATATACTCCTTCTATCTATGTAGATAACATCCCATACCCAAGCTAGAAAAAGATTGGGATGATAACGATAGAAGGAAGGCACAACTAAATGCCAAAGCAATGAATGTACTTTATTGTGCCTTGGATCCTAATAAATTCAATAGAATCTCTACTTGCAATTCTGCAAAAGAGATATGGGATAGACTTGAAGTGACCCACGAGGGCACAAATCAAGTTAAGGAATCTAAAATAAACATGCTAGTTCATAAATATGAACTATTTAAAATGGAGTCTAATGAAACCATCTCTTCCATGTTTACTCGATTTACTGATATTGTCAACGGACTAAAAAGCCTTGGCAAAAGTTTTACTAACAGTGATCTTGTCAGAAAAATTCTTCGCTCTTTACCAAGGTCATGGGAAGCCAAAGTCACGGCAATCCAAGAAGCAAGGGACTTGAACAAGCTGCCACTCGAAGAGCTTCTTGGATCCCTAATGACGCATGAGCTCACAATGAAACAACACAGCGAAGAAGAATCCTCTCATAAGAAAATGGTAATGGTCCTCAAATCTACTTCTTCTAATAAGGATTTATCTTGCAGTAGCAGCAGCGAAGAAGAAAACAATGAGGGAGATGAAGATGAGGCTCTTCTCGTACGAAAGTTCAGAAGATAAATCAACCGGAAGAAGTCCTTTCATCAGAAGAGAGGTTCCTCAAGTTCCTACAAGAAGACTAAAGGTAAGAAAAGGGAAAGTGAGGGAATCGGATGCTATGAATGTAAGAAGCCGGGACATTTCAGAGTCGACTGTCCTTTGCTGAAGAAGGGCAGCAAATACAAGAAGAAGAAAGCTCTTGTCTCCACTTTGACAGACTCCGATCAATCATCATCATCATCGGATGAGGAACAAGAAGAAAAGGCCAATCTTTGCTTTATGGCAAATGAAAATTAGGTAACATCTGAAGCTCATTTAGATTTTACTTTTGAAGAATTGTATGATGCCTTTAATGAGCTAATGAATGAGTATAAATCAATAAATCTTAAAAACAAAGATTTGAGACTAACTAATCAATCCTACAGTCATAAAAATGACAATCTGATTATGGAAAAGAATTCCATTGTTAAGAAGAACTTAGAACTTAAAACAAGCAACCAATTGCTAACTCAAAAGAACTGTACCCTAATTAAAGACAAAGAAAGACTAACTAAAGAAATTTCAAAACTTAAAAACAATAATCAAACTCTAAAAGATAACCTTACAAAAGACTTAAGCTGACTAAAAATAGAAAAACTGAACTTAACAAAAGAACTTGAAAAATATAAACCTATTGTTGAGAAGTTCACTTATAGCTCTGAAAAATTAGAAATGATTCTTAATAATCAAAGAGCTGTGTTTAATAGAGCTGGTTTAGGGTATAAGCCAAAAAATAAGCAAAAATTTCTTAAAAACTTTTTTGTAAAAGCCGGAGAAAGTAAAACTAAAAATGTAACTTATTTTTGTTGTGGAAAAGTCGGACATAAAGCTAATGTGTGTGACCATAGAAAAATAAAAGCTAAAAGAAAAATTAAAAATGTTTGGATTCCAAAAGGAACCAACAAACCTAACCTTGAAGGACCCAAGAAAGCTTGGGTACCTAAGACTATATGATTTCCTTGTGTAGGAGTGTCTTGCAGCCAAGCTCAATAAAAACTGTTGGTACTTGGATAGTGGCTGCTCAAGACATATGACGGGTGACAAAGAGCAATTCTTCACCCTAGAACCTAAGAAAGGAGGTATGGTGACTTTTGGAGATGATAACCAAGGTCACATCATGGGTATTGGTAATATACAAATCACACCTTCAACCTTTATTGATAATGTTCGGTTTATAAATGGTCTTAAGCACAATTTACTTAGCATTAGTCAACTATGTGATAAAGATTTTGATGTATTGTTTAAGCCATCTATGTGCATCATAACCAACTCAACTAACAATAGTTTAGTTTTCAAAGGACTAAGACGTAGCAATGTTTATGTAGTAGATCTTGATGATCTTGCTAAAAACAGCCACTGCTTAGTAGCTAATGATACTAGGCTTAGTGAGGCAAGTTGGTTATGGCATCGTAAATTAGGTCATGCAAGTATGGACACATTATCTAAATTAGTTAAAAGAGATTTCGTGATTGGTTTGCCAAAGCTGAAATTTGAGAAAAACAAAATCTGTAAAACATGTCAATTTGGCAAACAATTTAGAAGCTCTTTTAAGTCCATAAATTGTGTCTCTACAACTAGACCTCTTGAGCTACTTCACATGGACCTTTTTGGACCAACTAGGACCACAAGCCTTGGTAGAAACAAGTATGGACTTGTCATAGTTGATGATTTTTCTAAATACACATGGGTCATGTTTTTAGCTCATAAGGATGAAGCATTTTCTATTTTTAAGAAATTCCACAAGGAGGTAACAAATACAAAAAATAATTTAGTTATAGCAATTAGGAGTGATCATGGAACGGAATTTGAAAATCATCTATTTGATGAATTCTGTAGTAAAAAGGGGATAACTCATAATTTCTCTGCACCTAGGACACCACAACAAAATAGAGTTGTGGTAAGAAAGAATAGAACTCTAGAAGAAATGGCTAGGACCATGTTGTGTAAAAGTGACCTCCCAAAGTATTTTTGGGGAGAAACCATTAACACATCATGTCATATAATAAATAGAGTTCTATTAAGACCAATTATAAAGAAAACACCTTACGAACTTTGGAGAGATAGAAAGCCCAAAGTAAACTACTTTCATGTGTTTGACTGTAGGTGTTTCATTCATAATAATGGCAAAGATAACTTAAAAAAATTTGATTCTAAATCTGATGAGGGTATCTTTTTGGGATACTCTACATCAAGTAGGGCATATAGAGTCTTCAACAAAAAAACTCTTGTAATTGAAGAATCTATTCATATTGTTTTTGATGAGACTAATAATGCTTCTTCTAGCAAGAGAGTAGCCTTCGATGATGAAACAGGGATACTTGAGGAAAAGATGGATGACATGACCTTACAAGAGGATGAACCGAAGCAAATTGAAGAGACTTCTACAAGCCAAGAGGTAATTGTTGAACATGGGCTTACAAAGGCTTGGAGGTATGCTCACGGTCATCCTAAGTTAATCTTAGATGATCCATCTCAACCTATTAGAACTAAAGCCTCTCTTAGAAACTTAAATAATCATCTAACATTTGTTTCATATTTAGAACCTAAAAATATTGAAGAAGCTGAAGATGTAAATTGGATTAATGCTATGCAAGAGGAACTAAACCAATTTACAAGAAACAAAGTATGGAACTTAGTAGAGAGACCCACTGAATATTCAATAATTGAACTAAGTGGATATACAAAAATAAACTTGATGAAAATGGAGTTGTGGTTAGGAACAAGGCTAGAATAGTAGCAAAGGATTATAATCAAGAAGAAGGTATAGATTTTGATGAGACCTTTGCTCCTGTGGCTAGACTTGAAGCAATTAGACTGTTACTAGCTTATGCATGCTTCAAAGATTTCAAATTATTTCAAATGGATGTAAAAAGTACTTTCCTGAATGGGTATATTAATGAGGAGGTTTATGTAGAACAACCTTCTGATTTTGAAAATCATCAATACCCAATCTTGTTTATAAACTAAATAAAGCACTTTATGGTCTAAAACAAGCTCCTAGAGCATGGTATGAAAGACTTAGCAAATTTCTATTAGACCATGAATTCTCTAGAGGAAATGTTGATACAACCCTATTTTTAAAAAAGAAAAACAAAGATTTGTTAGTAGTGCAGATTTATGTAGATGATATTATTTTTGGTGCTACTAACAATCGTCTTTGCAAAAAGTTTGCTGATTTAATGCAGAGTGAATTCGAGATAAGTATGATAGAAGAATTGAACTACTTCCTCGGACTTCAAATCAAACAATCCAAGGAAGGAATTTTCATCAATCAAGCTAAATACATCAAGAAAATGCTAAAGAAGTTTGATATGGATGGAAACAAGTCAATTGGCACTTCCATGAGCTCATCATGCAAACTAGACAAAGATGAATTAGGTAAATTAGTAGATCAAAAGCTGTATAGAGGTATGATAGGATCATTATTATATCTTACAGCAAGTAGACCTGATATCATATTTAGTGTATGCATGTTTGCTAGATATCAATCTAATCCTAAGGAATCACACCTAATTGCAGTTAAGAGAATTTTTAAATATCTAATAGGAACAAAAAACATAGGTCTATGGTACTCTAAAGAATCAAGCATAAACTTAATAGGGTACACTGATTTTGACTTCACTGGATGTAAACTTGATAGAAAAAGCACCAGCGGATCATGTCAATTCTTAGTAGAGAACTTAATCTCATGGTTTAGCAAGAAACAAAACTCGGTTGCACTATCCACGGCGGAAGCCGAATATGTTGCTGCCGGGAGTTGTTGTGCTCAAATTTTATGGATCAAGCAACAACTTGAAGATTATGGCATTAAACAAGATAAGATTCTCATAAATTGTGATAATACAAGTGCCATAAATCTAACTAAAAATCCAATTCAACACTCAAGAACTAAACATTATTGAGATAAGACATCACTTCATAAGAGATCATGTATTAAATAGTGATGTGATGCTTGAATTTGTTTGTACTGATGATCAACTTGCTGATATCTTCACAAAACCCTTGAGTGAAGATCGATTTTGTATCCTTAGAAGAGAGTTAGGAGTGATTGATCCATTTTTGTGATACTCTCCTATAATTCATTGATTTTGATGAGTAGCTTAAGTTGGATATAGGATTTCTCGTCTATGGTCACCAAATCATTCCTTAAGTTCAAAAAAAATTTTCCATATCTATCTTCTCTGACATGGAATTAACTGAGTTTTTGGTTATGTGCCAGAGTTTGAGTCGACTTGAATAGATTTTAGAGTCGGCTTGTGGGCGAGTCGACTCGCACATGTTTAGGAGTCGAGTCGACTCGCGCATGTTCAGGAGTCGACTCGAGGTCGAAAATCCGACTTTTAACCCTCACTGAAATATCCTTTTCTCCACTTCTATTCTCGGCCGCCACTGTTCAAAAACCTAGAGTCGTCTCCTACATCGTCCCCGACCTTTTTTTTCCGTCATTTCTTTCTTGTTTTCTTCTGTCCTTCGAGTCCATCCTTCTGTATTAGGTCGAAAATGCCTAGAAAAGCAGTTGTCCCGAGCCGGAAGAGACCTCTCTCCGCGAGTGGCACCGAGAGACGGTCCAAGGCGAGAAACAAACCCGTGAGGCCACCACCTCCGGTTCCTTCTCCGCCGAGGACGGTTTCCTCGCAACCGTGCGCCAGGAGGGTTGTCTCTACCGGGAGACGAGTCAACTTTGACTTCCTCTCCCGGAAAGGGTTCAACCTAGGGCATCACCTTAGAGCCCAAAACTTAGAATATTTTTGTTCTCTTGACCTCCCTACCTACTGATAGTCAACTTTAAAGACCACGCAATAGCACGTATCTGGTAGGATAGTGATTACGGGTATCGATCCACAGGGATTGGGGTACAGTTATTTTTCTTTAAAAATATTTGAAAAAGAAAATTTGTGATGAAAATTAAACTAAGAAATTTAATAAAAGAAAATGCAATTAAAAGGATATCAGTTTGGAAAAAATCTAGGGCAAGGAATTCACCACTAACATCGGAACAAGGGTTATTTATAATTTATTTCGTTCTTGGATTAACATGCAAATTGGCTACAAGCCTAATAAGCATTCGAATAGAAATTCACAAAAGTAATTTAGGCATAATCCATCTTCAGTTGGCATGAAATGTCTACCCTAATCTAAGATGGCAGCACATCGCATCTTTCCTAAGCATGGACTATCTTATATTTACCTAGTGATCATGAAGAACAATTATATAAACTTCACATTTAAAATCACAGAAATTAAACATGAAATAAAAGAAGATATTCATTAAAAACAATAAGTTCATACAACTCCAAGAATATAAAATAAAATATAAAACCCATGTCCTTTTGTTAGGGCTGCATCCAGCCCTAGAGAGGAGATCAGCCTTCCATGAAGTTGTGGGCGACAGCAGCAGTGGCACAGCAGCGGGCTTCCATTTGCATCATGATCAGCTTCTTTTCCCTCAGCACTTCATTCTTAATTTTTTTTTGTATATGGGAAGTTATTCCCAAAATATCCAAACCTCTCTCCCTCCTCTGCTTTTTTTATTTCTTGTGGGAACTCCCTGAGAAGAGCCAAGCTTCTTCTTCCCCCGGTGGGGAACTTGGCCTCTGAGGAGAGATGGGTTTCAAGGAAGAGAAGCCTCCTCCTTTTATAGGCTGCAATCTTCTCCTCTCTCCTCCTCTGTGGCTGATCCGAATGGGAAGATAAGCTCATGGAGGCTTGATCTTCGGATGCGTTGGAGGTGCTGAGAACGGACGCCTGGATTGAAGCTAATCCGAACGTTAGGAAGCTTGGTCTTCACTCTCTGCTGGATGGATTATGCTAAGTAACTGAAGCGGAGATGCATGGCCACGTGATCTGCTGGGATTGGAACGTATCCTGTGGATAATGGACTCAATCCGGAACGAGAGGAAGCGTGGATATGGTTGTGATGTGGAGCAGGGGATGCTTGGAGTTGAGCAGCTGGACACGGGAATGATGTACACGGCTGAGATGAAGATGCCGGAAGAAGTGGACGGGTTTAGGAGATTGTTTGCTTTGGCATGTATCGCGGGAGGAAGCTGGATGAAGATCAATCCAGAACATAGATTGGTTCGGAAGAAGATGATACTCTGTTTCAGAGTATGGGAGGATGCATTTGGATACCGTGAAGCTCGGGAGGATGAAGCCGAATCGTGGAGAAAGCTGGGAATCTGATCCGGAAGATGCTGGGATTTTTATGGATCATGCAGTCCTATTCCGAAGCAGGGGAAGAAAAATGACGTGGAAGATGAATTTGATTTGCAGTTGGCTGGGGCAAACGGCTCTGTTCCTTGGTCATGGGATGAAGATGAAGTTGATCACAGAAAAATGGGATCCGGGGTCAAACGTGGACGCGGCTGAATGCTGTCGTGGGATACTGGAATCATTCCGCGAACGGGATGAAGGCTTACGGGATGCTGTGAATCCTGGGAAGATAAAGTCGAATAGAGAACAATGCGGGATGAAGGTGAATCACGACCGAGATGAGGCTCCCCTGTTCTGTGAAGTTTGAGAAGAGGCTGAACTAAGAAAGCAGGGGATAAGCTTGGAGGGATTCACGGAATGGTTGGAAAGCGGTGACTTATCCGTGGATGAGATTTGATGCAGCTGGTGGATGCTGGATATGAGAAGGAAGCAGAGGATTTTTGGATGCAGAATAGGGGAGTTGATCGAAAGAAGAAAGACGTTGGGAGATTCGGATAAGGATGGAACGGCGTGGAAGAAACAGGATGGGGTGGAGTTCGGATTCGGAGGTTGGGAGGAAGTTGGGATCTCGGGATGAAAGGGAACTGCTCCTTGTTTTCGTGAAGGGAAGTCGAAGAAGAAACGCTCACGGCTCGGAAGACACGGGAGCGTGAGGAAGCCTGGGCTTTATCCATTAACTGGGAATAGGGGATCTTCGGAACGGTGAGAGTGATGAGTGAATGGAGCTTTGGGATCCGTGCTATTAGGATGGTATGCTTTGAGATCTGAGAGATAAATAATTGAAAGGATTTTATTGGTTTTTGAGATTAAAATAGGGAAATTGGGTTATGTGGAAAAAGAGTTGGAACGAGTGGGAAGAAATTTAGGTGAACTTGAAAAGCACTGAATTTTGGAAAAGAATTCTTGGAGTCGACTCTGGAAAATATAATGTAGTGTCCGTTTAGGCTTTACCTAATTGAGCTTGACTTGATCTGCATGCATTAAACTTAATTAATGAATAATCAAATCAAACTTGAATTACCTTTGATAATTTATTAAAATGCAATGGTGAAGGTAATACATTTTTTTAGTTGAATTTACAAAATATGTGAATTAAAATAATGATAAGTGCTATGAATAAGATATTAATTTATGCATTATTTAGCACTTATCACCTACCCAGGGTTAGTTAGGAAATTTTATGGGACCGTCACAGGGGGTGGCGGTGGAGTCCAAGGGGTAGTAGCCAATGTCCCCATTCTCATTTCAGAAGATCTCATTGCTACGGTCCTCCACTTGTCTCGCGATGGGATCGCTCCCACACATCCCACAGACAGGACAGAGGCCCTTACGACCATTTTAAGGAGACCACCCCAATCCTCCATAGAGGAGGTGTCTGCAAATCAGCTTTCGGCTGAAATGCGACTCCTCCTGAGCATCATATCTAGGACCCTTTTTCCTAAGACTAGTCGGTTTGACTTTGTCTCAGAAAAGGACCTAGCATTGATGTTCTACATTCTACATGACATTTTTCTAAACTTTTCAAAGCTAATCTATAGGTATCTCTGTGAACCCTTAGATAAGCCTAGGCTAAGTCTTCCCTACGGAATGCTATTTACACTTATCTTTAGGGAATTAGAGGTCCCTATCCTTGAGGAAGAACCCACATGCTCCCTCAGGTACACTGATCATATGGGTGAGGGGACTCTTCACAGAATGGGCTTCCATAAAGTAGAGGGTGTTTGGGTTAGGAAAACATCTTCATCCACACCATCTGACCCTACTACTCACCATTCACCTAGCCCTGACCCCAGGACCACTACACAGCTCCTCCCACTTTTCCATCCATTTATGGTCCTCATTCCAAACTGAACCATCCACTTCAGCTGGACCATCTACAGCTCCACCACCTCAGCAGCCTCTAGAGGTCAGGATCAGCCCTGAGCAGCTCCGGGAGCTGAGAGATGAGATAGTGAGAGAGCTGCGAGGTCCACCTAGTGCTCCCTCCACTAACATCATTCCCTCCACAGCAGCGGTATCCATGATGATAGCAGAACTTAGGAAGGAAATGTCCAACATAAGGAGCCTAGTCCAGGGTCAATACTGGAGCCTTAGAGACATAAAGGAAGACACGAGGCAGATGCGAGAAAGCATTAGAGAAGAGATGGAAAGCCAAAGTCAAGATGCGGAAAGGCTTGCAAATGCCTTAATCTTCAAGCTTGACACTATTCAGGAGAATGTGACCCAGCTAACTGAGATACAATCTAAGGCCACCTCGGAGATCATCACACAACTAGGGAATGTATCTGAGGGGATAAGCTTGGTCATGCGACATACTAGACTAAGTATGGGAGCCACATCCTCCACTACTAGACGACCCTAGTGTATTTTTGATTTTATGATGTACAGTCCCTTGAGGACTTTTTTGATATGTATTCATTTTTGTACTTACTATAATGAATAGAGATTTTCCTTCAAAAATCTGTGCAATTTGACTTATCATCTCTTTATGTTTTATGTGCTTTTTGATGTGATGACAAAAAGAAGGAGAAAAATGTAAAGGGATACAAAACAAAATAAACATTCTTAAGCAAAGGGATATAAACAAAAGGGATATTCTTAAGAAAAATATAATTTGTTCTTAGTGGATTCAATACCTCGAGGCTAATTATTTCTCTGTTGGAGTTCCTCAAGGAGTAATCTCTAGAATCTATTCAAGGAATATTCGGAGATTAGTTGAATCATATTAAAGAACAAATTATCAGATTTTCCCCTCTCTAATCAAAAGAAATTTAATAAAAAAATCTGAACAAAGTTCGAACAAAAGAGAATGCAATTATTGAGGGAGAGAATCAAAATTATAAGCAATTTAAATTGAAAGAATATAAGCCAAACAATTGAGTGTATGCTTTGAAGACTTATTTAATTCCAAATGAAAGGGAGAGCCTTAATTTCAAAGTTTACTGACTCATACCTTTCAATTTTGGATACACTAAATGACTAGACATTTGAATTCATTTTGAAACTTTACTATAAGTCAATTCATGTCTGAGCAATTCACTTTACAAATACTCAATGCTTTGTCATCATCAAAAAGGGAGAGATTGTGGAGTGATTGATTAAACCTCTATTTGATTTTGATGAGCTCAAAGCATTTGAGTATATCTTATGTTATACTAATGAATTCAATCTAGTATTTCAGGCATATATTTGTATAATTTCAATTAAGTGCCTCAAGCTTTGGTTCAAAATAAGTTGGACAAGTATTGAACCCTATTTGAACCAAAGGCTGATTCTCGAGTCGACTCCGGAAGATTACGAGTCGACTCCAAATGGTTCAGAGTTTCTGGCACGAGCTCGAGTCGACTCCGATACTCTACGAGTCGACTCTGACTGAGAACAGAAAGATGGTTTTCAGACCCTGTCAGCGAGCCGACTCCAAAAGGCTTTGAGTCGACTCCGATGCTTGACGAGTCGACTTCCGACGGTTCCGAGTCGACTCCAAAGGGTAACAGACAGAAAGACAGAACGATGGTTTTTAGACCCTGTTATCGAGTCGACTCCTGAAGGTTACGAGTCGACTCCGATATTTGGCGAGTCGACTCCCAGTTATGTCCGAGTCGACTCCTAGAGGAAAACAAGTCCAAAAGGCAGAGAACCATTTTCGGAGACCCTGTGAACGAGACGATTCCAAGTGTTCCAGAGTCGACTCCCAAGTCAGCCGAGTTTTCCCCAACAAAGTGCGAGTCGACTCTGAGGCAGCTCAGATCAACATACAGAGGATCGGTTTTTCGGGCTCTAAGAGCCGAGTCGACTCCAAGAGGATCCGAGTCGACTCGAGAGAGAAATGCAAAAAAATATATCTCTAAAATTCTGAGAACGAGTCGTCTCCAAAATGCCGAGTCATCTCCAGATCTTGGCGAGTCGACTCCAGGCTTGGATCGAGTCGACTCCAGGTTGGGACGGCACTTTAATTCAAATCCTGAACAGTGGACGAGTCATCTCCAGTAAAGTATGAGTCGACTCCAGCAAAAGCCGAGTTGATGATAGTCAACTTTAAAGACCACGCAATAGCACGTATCTGGTAGGATAGTAATTACGGGTATCGATCCACAAAAATTGGGGTACAGTTATTTTTTTTAAAAATAAAAATATTTAAAAGAAAGAGTTTGCAAAGAAAATTAAACTAAGGAATTAAATAAGAAAAAAATGCAATTAAAATGATATTAGTTTGGGGGATACCTAGGGCATGGAATTCACCACTAACATCGGAACAAGGGTTAATTATATTTTAATTTATTCTTGGATTAACATGCAAATTGACTACAAGTCTAATAAGCATTCAAATAAAAATCTCACAAAAGTAATTTAGGAATATCCATCTTCGGTTGGCATGAAATGTCTACCCTAAACTAATGTGGCAGGATACTGCATCTTTCCTAAGCATGGGTGATCTTCTATTAACTTAGTGATCATGAAGAATAGTTGTATAAACGTCATATTTAAAATCACAGAAATTAAATATGAGATAAAATAGGATATCCATTAAAAACAATAAGTTCATACAACTCCAAGAATATAAAATTAAATACATAAAACCCGTGTCCCTTTTTTAGGGCTGCATCCGGCCCTAGTGCAGAGCTCAGCCTTCCATGGAGTCGAAGGCAACAGCAGCAGTGGCACAGCAGCGGGCTCCCATTTTTTTCTTTTCTTCCTCCCTTCCCTGGATCTCTCCTTCCTTCTCTAGCAATTCATTTTTTTTTCTTTTGAGAAGTCATTCCCAAAAAGACCCAAACTTATCTCCCTCCTCTGTTTCCCGTGGGACTCCGCCTCCTGAGAAGAGATTGATGGGGAAGAAGAAATAATGGGAGCATTCCCCGGTAGGGAAGAAGGAAGAATGGATGCCTCTAGCCTTCATGTTCGACTCCCTTTTATAGCCTGCATCCCCCACCCCCCCCCCCCCCCCCTCTCCTCCTCTGTTTAAGATCTTCCGAGTGGGAAGATAAGGATGACCGGAAGTGGGATAAGGTGGATGCCTCGCGAACGGTTGATTGCTGGGAGATTATCCGTGATAAGTTGTTATTCTGATCCGTGATGAAGAGGAGATGAGCTGCATCTGCTGGGAGAACGCGGAGAAAATCTCGGATGCAGAAGGAGCTAGAGCGTAGAAGCTCTGTTCCGAAGCAGAGAAGGATACAGTTGCTTGCAAACGGTTGGATGGCTCATGCGGACGATGGACGCTTGAATCAAAGGGAGATGAAGTCTATCCGGACGCTGGGAAGGGAGGATAAGCTCGGGAAGATACGGGAAGAGGACGCGGAGAAGATTTAGGACGGCTGGAATGATCGTGGGACGCTGAAATTGGAGCTTATCTTGTGGATGATGGAAGCTGCGAACTGAAGGAAGATTGGCTCGATTCGGGAGAAGAAATCTGGAAGTGAGAATCTCATATTCCTGTTAATATGGATGCCAGAATCAATCTGGAACGCTGGGGGGAATCCGTAGGCGATGAAAGATTGGATCGGCTGGGATGGATAAGGATGAGCTGGCTCTATTTTGAAGAAGAGGATAAGGAACGAGAACAACGTGTGGTGATATAGGAGGAAGATGATCTGGCCTTTGTTCATGGACGTGGAAGGAATCGGCGGATGATGGAGCTGGATGCTTGGGACTCGGCTGAGATGAAGACTGGGAGGACGTTGGGTTCGGTCGAGGACGTGGAAGTTGAAATAGGGGATTCCATTTGTAGATGCGATCCGGAGAAGAGGATGAAGTGGACGTTGGAGACTCGGGATTTGGTGGGAGGTGGAGGTTGTATTTGGAATGGGATAGAGGCTAGATAATCTGGGAAGTGATAAGATTTTGCTGTTCCATGCGGAGGGGAAGAAGTTTGGATGCGCTGGTGTCAATCCGGGATGCATGGGATCTTGGCTCTATCTTGGTTTCGAGTGACATGCAAACGGGCTGAAGAAAGGGACTCAGATTGGTTGAAGCTAAAACAAGGGAGGATGATGTGAACATGGGTTCAGCTGCAAACGCCACCTGCATACATTAGTTCTTCGACTCGACCTGCACACATTAGACTCGACCAATAAAAAAAAATCAATCAAACTTGAATAATTTATTTAAAATGAAATAAGGAAGGAAAACACATTTTTTTAGTTAAATTTATAAAATATGTGAATAAAATAATGATAAGTGCTATGAATAAGATATTAGTTTATGCATTATTTAGTACTTATCTGTCGACTCCAGATCGAGCGAGTCGTCTCCAACCCCAACGGATATATTGTCAGGAGGTGCAGACTGTGCAGAACGGCTACAAATAAGTGTCTAACGGCTATTTTTCAAAAGGAACTGTTTAAATAGCCAGAGTAAATAGTAGTAGACAACAAGAAAGTTACTCCATCTATGCATTAAGGCATTTCCAACTACCAAGAGTCTATTGAGAGAAAAGACAAGTAAAAGAAGGAAGAAACGCATTCAATTCATTCCTAAAAATTTTTCCTTCGTATTCAAGGCTCTTCTTCTGACATCAAATCTTCAGTGCACTCAAAGAGAAGACTCAGAGTTCGAGAAGCCCTTTCTTCCTCTTCCGAAATCTGTTTGAGGGCTTCTAACTTTACTCTATTCATATTGTTTTATATTTGCTTTTTAAGAAGCTTTCCTTGTATCTTTTCCCAAACTATTTTTCTTACTTGGTTCAATCAGGAGATTGAATCAAGGGTTGTAAGGTTTGTTGGTGAGCCAAAGGAAAAACCAACAGTGTAAGGTTGTGGTTGGTGAACCGAAAAAAATCAACTGGGTTTGATTGTAATCCCGAGAAAACAATCGTGTGGTTCTAGTTGGTGAGCCTGTGAAAACTGACCGAGTTCATTGTGATCTCGCAAAAACAACAAGTTGGGTTGTGAACTTGTAAAACAACCGGCTGTAATCCTAGGGATTATAGTGAACTCCCAAGTACGGCTGGAAAGTGGACGTAAGAGCAAGAGTTGGCTCCGAACTACTATAAAGTTTCTTGAGTTTGTATTGATTAATTGTCTCTTCCCCTCTCTCCATTCACTACATTTAGTAATCTATTTAACCTGCTTGCAATAGATTTAATTAATTACTCATTAAGTTTTTAATTTATCAATAATTAATTAAAATCCAATTCACCCCCCTCTTGGGTTGTCTCCTTGGGCAACAGATTGTAACTTCGGAAAAAACAATCGTTTGGTTCTAGTCGGTGAGTTTGTCAAAACCGACTGAGTTAATTTGTTGTGATCTCGTGAAAGCAACAAGTTTGGTAGTGAGCTTGGAAAACAACCGACTGTAATCCTAGGGATTATAGTAAACTCCCAAGTGCGGCTTTGGGAGTGAACGTAGGAGCAAGTGTTGGCTCCGAACCACTATAAACCTCGCTATATTTGTATTGGTCTTTATCTCTTTCTCTCTCTTCATTCATTGCATCTAGTGATCTAACTAATCCACTTGCAATAGATTTTGTTAATCACTCACTTTATTTTTAATTGGTCAATAATTAATTAAAACCCAATTCACCCCCCTCTTATATTGTCTCCTTGGCAACAAATGGTATCAAAGCAGGTGCTCTTATATCGATTGGTGTTCCAATCTTGAAATGGAGTAAAAGATTTAGATGGCAAATCCTTTTGGATCTTCCCTTACTGAGGGGCAATCCACCAATAGGCCTCCATTGTTCAATGGAGCTAACTATACCTATTGGAAGGTAATGAGAGCACAAAAGTACGATCTACATACCACTTAAATTAGTATTATTGCTAACAAGATAATGATAATCCTGTTGGCGTCCGACCGCACCGGAACCCACTCACACCGGCACTGCCCACCAACGTCGGAAAACAAAGAGAGAATAACTCTCTCGCTCCCTCGACACCGGACTCAAGGATCACCGCTTCGCTTATCCCTACGAAGGGCAAAAGATTACCCCGTGGTATCAATAGGGTAAAACACTTGAGCACCGCAGCGGATTATCAAACCAAAGGAAGAAGAAATAGGAAAAAGATAGCAAAGCAAACACAAAGATGTAACGAGGTTCGGCTACAAATAGCCTACGTCCTCCACCGCTCCAAATCTCAACTAGGATGAATAGATTACAGAGATGGCACACACCCGAACGATCACACGAGATCGCTCTACAAGAGATTCACACAGAATTCCCTTTGCACAAGAAGTAGGATCCCAATCCTCTTCTTCTCTAGAACCCTAGCCTCACAAACAAGAGTCTCTCTCAAATATACGGCCAATCGCTATACCCTAGGGCTCTCATGAGTCCTATATATAGTCTCAAGACCTTCAGATGATCATAGCCGTCGAAACGCCAACAAAACACCAAAAGAAAACTCATCCGTATGATTTCCGCGAGCTCGAGTCGACTCGGCTTTAGTTCGAGTCGACTCGGGCACGTCTGGACAACTTCCAGTATGACTGGCACGATCTCGAGTCGACTCGACTGTGGCTCGAGTCGACTCGACGATGCTTCGAGTCGACTCGACTGTAGCTCGAGTCAACTCTGACAGTCCAGACAGAAACATGGTTTTTCGGCCTTTCTTCTCCCGGGTCGACTCGATGGACCTCGAGTCGACTCGACTGTTCCCGAGTCGACTCGACTGAAGCTCGAGTCGACTCCGACAGTCCGCCAGACAGAAAACTATGCAGAATTGATTTTTCTTCAATTCTCTTCATCACCAAAGGTCCCCACATACCCCAACAATCTCCCACTTGGAGACCTTGGGTATATCCTCTTGTTACTTGGCTCTCCTCTGTGCTCCCACTGAAACTGAATCATCCTAGTGAAATAGGTACGATGCCTCCTCAACGTCTTCAAGCATGAAGACCAGCAGAAGCTGAACAACTCCTCAGCTTCTCCACCGTGACGACCTTCGTCAGCATATCTGCAGGATTCTGACTTGTATGAATCTTCTCCAACTTGACGAGTCCCTGCTCGAGCAATGACCTCACGAAGTGGTACCGTATGTCAATATGCTTCGTCCTCGAATGGAAAGCTGAATTCTTCGCCAGATGAATTGCACTTTGACTATCTGAATATAACATGCAATCCTTCTGCTCCTTCCCAAGCTCCTTCATCAAGCCTTGAAGCCATATTAGTTCCTTGCACGCCTCTGTGGCTGCCACATACTACGCCTCCGTAGTCGACAATGCAACAACTGGTTGCAACCTGGAAATCCAACTGACGGCTCCACTGCCCAAGGTGAACAAGTACCCTGTCGTGCTTCTCCTGCCGTCCAAGTCCCCTGCCATGTCTGAGTCCACAAAGCCCTGTAACTGGATCTCAGAACCTCCATAGCACAATGACATGTGCTCCGTGCCCTTCAGATACCTCAGTATCCATTTGATCGCGCGCCAATGCTCCAAGCCTGGGCAGCTCATAAAGCGACTCACAACTCCCACTGCTTGAGCAATGTCTGGTCTTGTACACACCATAGCGTACATCAAGCTCCCCACCGCCGATGCATACGGGATTTTTGACATATTGAGCTCCTCCACCCGCGTCTTCGGACTTTGCCCTTTGGAAAGCTTTAAGTGGGCACCCAGCGGTGTGCCAACAGGTTTGGCACCCTCCATGCAGAATCTCCTGAGTACTCGGCTGATGTACTCCGCCTGAGATAGTCTGAGGATATGTTTAGACCTATCTCTGCTGATCCGCATTCCAAGGATCTGTTTCGCTGCTCCTAGATCCTTCATTGCAAATTTTCTTGACAGCTTCAGCTTCAATTTTGCAATCTCATGCATGCTAGCTCCTGCAACTAACATGTCATCAACATACAATAGCAAGATAATGTAAGATGTACCGAAGTCCCGGAAGTAGCAACAGTGATCCTCCTGACATCTCCTGTATCCTATCTTAAGCATGTAGCTATCGAACTTGAGATACCATTGCCTGGGCGCTTGTTTCAAACCATAGAGGCTTTTCTTTAATTTGCAAACCAAGTCACCCGTGCCAGCTGCAATGTATCCCTCCGGCTGCTGCATATATATCTCCTCATTGAGATCTCCGTGGAGAAAAGCCGTCTTCACATCAAGCTGCTCTAAGTGAAGATCCTCTTCTGCCACCATGCTCAGCACCGCCCGAATAGAACTCATCTTGACTACAGGAGAAAAGATCTCCGTGAAGTCGATACCTGCTCTCTGCTGAAACCCTTTTACAACCAGCCTGGCCTTGTATCGCTTCTTCCCATTCTGCTCTTCCTTCAGCCTGTAAACCCATTTGTTTGACAGTGCTTTCTTCCCCTTGGGCAGATCCACCAAATCCCACGTTTGATTCTGCTCCAATGACTTCATCTCATCATCCATGGCCAACTCCCACTCCTTCCTGGTATCAACCTCCAATGCCTCCGTGAAGCATTCAGGTTCGCCATTATCTGTGAGCAGCAAATAACTAAGAGTCCCATCATACCTTTGAGGAGGCTTCCCATGAGTACTACGAGTGGACCTTCTTAGTTGTGGAGGGGGTGCCAATACTTCAGGTTCTTGCTCTGACTGAGTCTTCTGACCAGAATTTGTAGACTCCTCTTCAGGATCCACAAAACACGGCTCAACAGGTTTTGTTTCTGATTCAGTGCTCTGCTGCATTTTCTCATTGAATACCACATCATTACTACGAATGATCTTCCTGTGTTCGGGATCCCAAAACCGATACCCAAACTGTTGACCTCCGTATCCAATGAAAATGCACTTCTTTGATTTGGCGTCTAGTTTGCTTCTTTGACTGGAATCAACATGGACATAACTGGTACAACCGAATACTCGTAAGTGCGCCAAATCAATCTTCTTTGCTGTCCATGCTTCCTCAGGAATCCCAAATTCAAGTTTCTTTGATGGCCCTCTGTTGATCAAATAGGCAGCAGTGTTAACTGCTTCCGCCCAAAACTGCTGTGGCAATCCAGCATGTATCCTCATACTCCTGGCACGCTCATTAATTGTTCTGTTCATCCTTTCAGCAACTCCATTTTGTTGTGGTGTCCCTGGAACTGTCCTCTGCCTGACGATCCCAGCCTCTGCACAGTAGTCCTCAAACTCCCTGCTACAATACTCACCACCGTTGTCTGATCTCAGGCATTTTAACCTCCTTCCTGTCTCGAGTTCTACCATTGCCTGCCATCTCCTGAAGACCCCAAATACCTCTGACTTGTGCTTCAAGAAGAACACCCAAAGCTTCCTGGTAGCATCATCAATAAAAGTAACATAGTACTGAGATCCACCAATGGAAGAAACCGGTGCAGGCCCCCACACGTCCGTGTGCACGAGATCTAGCTTTTCTTGCTTCCGAGGTTTACCTTCTTTGTTGAATGAAACACGCTTCTGCTTTCCGAGAATACAATCCTCACAGAAGTCCATCTCAACACTCCTGAGATCCTGCAGCTTTCCCAACTGGTGCATCACCTCCAGTCCCTGATAACTCATGTGCCCAAGTCTGCAATGCCATAACTTGGCGTCCACATCTGCTGCAGCAACTCCAATAGAGTTTTCTGTGCCATTGGCGACATAAAGTGTCCCAATCTTCTTGCCACTAGCCACCGTCAACGAACCTCTGGATACCTTCCACTGATCAGCTGTGAAAGTAGTCTTGTACCCTTTGCTCGCCAACTGTCCAACAGAGATCAGATTCCTCTGCAGTTGAGGCACGTGCCGTACGTCCTCAAGCTCAAGTGAAGATCCAGAAATCAACTTCACTTCCGCGCTTCCCCTTCCTTGTATAGTGCAAGGCTCTCCATCCCCTAGGTAGACTTTGCCGAAGTCTCCCTTCTCATATCCTCCAAGAAGCTTCCGTTGGGATGTAGCATGGAAGGACGCGCCCGAGTCTATCACCCAAGACTCGTCACCGGTAGATAAAGATAGAACGAGGGCATCCATGTCACCGTCTTCAGCAAGATTTGCCAGATCCTTGCTGACTCCTTCGGTGTGGTCGCCTTGCTTCCCTTTAGGAGATTTGCAGTCCCTCCTAAAGTGCCCCATCTTCCCGCAGTTCCAGCACTTCGCTCCCTTGTTCTGAGGTGCTCGAGACCTGCTGGATCTCGACTTCGAGTCGCTTCGAAATCGACCGTCCTTCTTTTGTCTTCCCCGGTCAGAGGTGTTTAGTGCACTTCCAGACGACTCCGCAGCTCCAGAAGATTTCCTTCTTGCTTCTTCACTCAGAAGCACTCCCACAACGTCATCAAAGATCAACTTTCCCGTTGCCGAAGAGTTGCTCACCGCCATCACCAGGCCCTCCCAGTTATCAGGTAATCCGGAGAGAATTAGCAATGCCCGAATCTCATCGTCAAAACTAATCTCCACTGACTCCAACTGGGCCGTGAGTCCATTGAACTCGTTGAGGTATTCTGCTACGCTGCCGCCATTTTTCATACGAAGATTAAACAACCTCTTCATGAGAAATACCTTGTTTGATGCTGAGGGTTTCTCGTACATCCGCGACAATGTTGCCATCAACTCCATCGTCGTCTTCTCGTTTTTGATGTTGAATGCCACTTGGGATGCAAGTGACAATCTTATGGTGCCGAGCGTCTTCCGATCGAGGACCTCCCAGTCTTCATCGGACATCTTCTCTGGTTTCTTCGCTCTACCTCCAAGAGGTAAATAGAGATCCTTCTGGTAAAGGTAATCCTCTATTTGCATCTTCCAAAACCCGAAGTTCGTTCCATTGAACTTCTCAATTCGCAACTTCCCTTCATCCGCCATTGCAGAAAACCAATAGCTCTGATACCAATTGTTGGCGTCCGACCGCACCGGAACCCACTCACACCGGCACTGCCCACCAACGTCGGAAAACAAAGAGAGAATAACTCTCTCGCTCCCTCGACACCGGACTCAAGGATCACCGCTTCGCTTATCCCTACGAAGGGCAAAAGATTACCCCGTGGTATCAATAGGGTAAAACACTTGAGCACCGCAGCGGATTATCAAACCAAAGGAAGAAGAAATAGGAAAAAGATAGCAAAGCAAACACAAAGATGTAACGAGGTTCGGCTACAAATAGCCTACGTCCTCCACCGCTCCAAATCTCAACTAGGATGAATAGATTACAGAGATGGCACACACCCGAACGATCACACGAGATCGCTCTACAAGAGATTCACACAGAATTCCCTTTGCACAAGAAGTAGGATCCCAATCCTCTTCTTCTCTAGAACCCTAGCCTCACAAACAAGAGTCTCTCTCAAATATACGGCCAATCGCTATACCCTAGGGCTCTCATGAGTCCTATATATAGTCTCAAGACCTTCAGATGATCATAGCCGTCGAAACGCCAACAAAACACCAAAAGAAAACTCATCCGTATGATTTCCGCGAGCTCGAGTCGACTCGGCTTTAGTTCGAGTCGACTCGGGCACGTTTGGACAACTTCCAGTATGACTGGCACGATCTCGAGTCGACTCGACTGTGGCTCGAGTCGACTTGACGATGCTTCGAGTCGACTCGACTGTAGCTCGAGTCGACTCTGACAGTCCAGACAGAAACATGGTTTTTCGGCCTTTCTTCTCCCGGGTCGACTCGATGGACCTCGAGTCGACTCGACTGTTCCCGAGTCGACTCGACTGAAGCTCGAGTCGACTCCGACAGTCCGCCAGACAGAAAACTATGCAGAATTGATTTTTCTTCAATTCTCTTCATCACCAAAGGTCTCCACATACCCCAACAAATCCCACTGGATTAATATTATATTTTTGTTGAGTGTAAGTGATCGTAAATCGAGGCCAAAATGCGCATTCAGTACAGATTGGGCTTAGACAGATGCATAACTCAGACTGCGTATGCCCAACCTCGTCATGGTCCGATCGAATTCACCATTTATCGAAGGACCAGCGAGGAGATCCCGATCAGTGTACATCCTCCCAGCATCCCATGAATTTTCATCTTCGCCATCCAGGATGATCCCGCGATGCAAGCGATCGTGATCTTCGGAGCGCATCCACAATCTCCCAAAATCCACTCCTTCAGCCATTCGCATGAGATCAGCCATCTAGGTCCCCGCGTCCACGCTCCTTCCTTCCGTGCATCTCCTGCGTTCATGAGCCAGCGTCAGTTCCTCCCAGCCGTTCGCGAGCGTCTCCGCATCCACTCGTCCGCATCCAAGGCCCAGCTTCTGAGTTCATCCATTCGCATCCCAGAGCATCACAACAACCGTGATTCCAAAGCATTCGCATCTCAGCCCCCAGCAAAGGCGATCGCAATCTTCACGAGTCCGAGCCTCCTCCAATGCGTCCGTATTCTCCGCGAAGCATCCTCCCAGCGAAGAGATCGTGATCCGTCCGGCTCTTCCGGATTAGCAAGCAATCAGCCTTCCAACAAATCTCAGCGCATCCGTGAAGCACCCGCAATCAACGCCCCCTTCTTTTTTTTTTGGCTAAAAAAAAGGAGAAGAGGGGAGGAAGGGACAAGCCTAACCCCGCGTAGCAGCCCCCACTGGGCCTCCCACCCCGCCAGGAGAATGTTCGATGCGGGCAAACCGGGTCGTATGTTGGGCACGCCGACCTATTTTACTTATACCCTCCCCACCCATGAGCCGGCTCGGTTACCCGATCCGACCCTCCATGTGAGTACGTCACACCTGGCACCACCCAGGCTACCAGCCGACCAGTAGCACTTCCAGACTCCGTGTCCAGGCGTGGAGCATTCGGTCCCCAAATTTAATCGACGCCCGCGCATTTCGAACCTGGAACCACTTGGTTGGAAGTAAACGCCCCGTTCCAACTGGGCTACCACCTTGGTGGCCAATCAACGCCCCCTTCTTCCGCCCATTTCATGCATCCTCCCAGCCGTCCACGAAGCAATCCTTCCACAATCAGCTCCTGCATCCCCTGGATTCGTCCACGTGCAGCCTCCCAGCATCATCCCGTGCACAATCTCAGGCGTCCAAACTCTTCATCGTCCGTGTCCAAGCTTCCCGCGTCCGGATACTCCACGTCAACTTTCTTCTTCAATCGATTCCAGCATCCCGTGAATGGTCCCAGCCAGCCGTGAAGCGTCGCAACATTCGCAAGCCCGTGATCCCATGCCTGTCATCCGCCGCCTCCATCACGGCGCATCCGAGCGTCACAGCAGGCCCCGAGTTCGCGATCTCATCACAGCCATCCGCGCCCATTTTTCGGCGAGCATTAGGGCTCTCACGAACTATATGAGGATCTCTCTCGGCTGGGAGGGGGGCGCTCATTTTTTTTGGGGAAGAAAACAGAGGAACCAGGAGCCATTCAAAGAAAGAAAAAAAAAAAGAAGAAATAGGGCATCCCCTGTTTTCGAAAAAAAATAGAAAAAAATATGAAGAGGCTTATTTCTTTTATGGAGGGCTGATATCCTAGGTGATGGATGAAGGGAGATCCTTTGGTGTACCGAGTTCATGATGTAAATTCTAATCCTTTGCTTTATACGATTTATCTTTTGATTATGTCATGATTCTTATATGTTGAAAATTTTTTTATGATTTATGCTTATTGATACATGTCTTCCTCGATTATTTGATTCATCGTTGACGTTATAAGGCACGTTGAATTCTTAAAAAAAGAATTCATGTTATCAAGAACATACTCCATAATTAAATTTTATCTGCTTATAAATCTTAAAGAAAACAAAAGAATCATAGAATTTATCGCATGAATTTGATATTATCAAAGGAGATTCTGGATCCCTACACCATCTTAATCTATCCAAACTTCGATTTATTTTCTATTTGCAAAACATCATCTTAATCCACAAATTTATTGAATTAATTAATCTGAAATTACGCTAATAATCCTTATTTCGTTCCCTGAGGAATCGACCTCGGACTCCCGAGTTTTACTGCTTTTGCGATTCTCCTATACTTGTGAGATTAGTTTCGCGAAAGCATTTTTGCGAGAGCACCAAGTTTTTGGCACCGTTGCCGGGAAATGGCTGAGTTATTAGTATAATTTTAGATTTAATTAGTACCTTAGTAGTTAGTCTTTTTTATCGAAAAAAATATAATTAAATCTTTACTATTGTTTTTATTCCCTGCATAGTCTGCATCAAACTCTGATATCAGAGAAATTTACCGTCTGATTGGACTCAAAATTGGTCGGCTGGTGCAAGATGCATTTTTCGATAATCTGAACGGTCTGATTGACATTCTGAGACTTTTAAGACCATTAGATTAATACGAAATCTTGCTGCTTTTTGTTTTAAATTTTTTGTATTTAAATTTTTTTTTAGAATTAGAATTTTATTGTTATCATATCTTATTAACCCTTGTTGATAATTGAAAATTGAAAAAAAAAACTTTAAGAAAAGATCAAGGGTGATCATTCAAAATAAAAAAAAAGAGAGGGAAGAACTAAAAATTTTAAATTTTAAATTTCAAATTTTAGAATTCAAATTTCAAATTTAAACTAATAAAAAAAAGAAATAAATAATTTGCTTGATCAACTATTTAATATAATTTAATGTCATGTCATAAAACATTAAAAAAAAATTTTGATTGTTGCATATAGTATAAGGCATCAGCATACAATATTCTAAGGGCTGAACCCATTAAAAAGATAAGGTCGGAATTTCATCATTCGTCCTTAACCCAAAAATCACCCCAGTGCATAAATATCCTAAGCTTAACTAAAATCAAATAGACATTGGCCCCTAAGGACATTCGAGCTCAATAGGACGAAAACCACTGAAAATTGCACCAATTTCGCTCTATGGCCCAGTCGATGTCTAAGCAAGCTTTGTCCCTCTAAAGGAGACAGTCTCTGTTCGAGGAAAGACCTAACCAGAAAGTGAAGCGGTGAAAATACCAATTAATCGTTAATAAAATAGATTTAGTTTTATGGGCAGCATTACAGTAATTTTATTTTAAACTACAGGAATTTCTAAGCATCTGTTATACCCGTGGAAAATAACAAATCAAAAAAATATATAAGTTTGAAATAATTCTTATAAATCTACTGCACCATAAATCAAATCAAAAACATTAAAAACCTATTGATGATTAAAGAAAATACATGAAGAAAATGCTAGGCTTTTTCCTAGCCTTAGCTAAAAGAGATTTAGCTACTCATATGAGATGGAAGCATTTTTAAAAAAAGGATTAGCAAAGAATAACTTAAAATAAACATAAATTCTTTTTTTTTCCTTTGGTTCAGAAAACAGGGTACTCTGTTTTCTCTCCTGCTGCCTTCTCCCCTCCGTGGACTCCCAGGGAGATATAATGGCCTCCAAAAAGAAATGAAAGGTGTCCTCCTGGATAAAAGCTTGGAGTTGAATGGGGTGGGAGGTTCCCTTCCGAATGGTTCTCTCCTTCATGGACTCCCTGGGAGATGTAGTCGGTTCCCAAAAAAAATGGAAGGCCTCCTCCTCCTCTCCTCTTGCTTGGGCCCTTTTATAGGCTGCCCCTTTCTCTCTCTCCTCCCCATTTCAAAACAAGGACAATGATGATCCTCTTTGCTGTTACTGAATGCAGGGATTAGAGGGAATTGCGGACGCCACGAGTGCTCCAAATTCTAAATGCTGCGGTTGCTTGGGATGGGAAGCTGGGAAGATGTTGACGTTGGGAAGTTGAGAAGACTCATGGAACAAGTTGGGATTTATTTGCTGGAAATGAAGTGGAGGACTCGGCTTGGGGATGATCCGGTTACTGGGATGCTTTTGCTGCTGGGACGGTTCTGCTGGAACACGTGGATGGCCGTTGGGGTGTTGCTTCATGGATGAAAGAAAGAACCGGTTTGGGAGACGGGAAGCCAAGCGGCTTGAAGACCTTTTGCGCTGCTGAAATACTCCCGTTGGGAGGTTGAACGTTGCAAACGTGCTTGGAAACGGATGAGACGCGGCTTGGGGACGACGTGAGATGCCATGCGGACGGTTTCTGGATGTTGGATCATTGAAGAGTTGGGCAGTTTGGTCAGACGATCTTGGCTGGGAAGCGGAGTGGTCACGAACGTCGCTGATAGAAGCCACGCGCGGAGATGGAGAGCGTTGATAAGTGCTAAATAATATATATATTTAACTATTTTATACAGCACTTATCATTATTTTCTTTGCACATATTTTAAATTTAACATAAGAAAATGTGTTCCCCTTCGTCGTTGCATTATTAAAAATAATTCGATTTTGCTTGATTTTATTGGTCCATCTAATGTATGCAGATCGAATCAAATTCATCTGAGATGACCCCTGAACTCAAATCGCATGCACCCCATGAATCGGATCTTCCCAACAAATTAGAGTCGACCCCAATTTTCATTTCTCAGCACGTGCCATCCCAAACAATTTATTTTCATGAATCCAAACAAATCTCTCTCCTTCACTCCCCACTTATCCAAACTTCCTAATTTCCTTTTCAACATATGGCCACCCCAAGTTCACGTATTTTCTCCACAGTTCCGTATCCTAGCCATATCTAAGCTACTCTACTACAACTCCAACTGCAAGTCATCTCAGCCATCCACGATTCGTTCCATCGTTATCCCGTATTTAACTAAATTTCCATGCTTCCCACATCTACATTCTCCAGCGCCCATGTCTTCGGCAGTTCAAAGACATCCTCCCAGAGTTTATCCGCAATCATCCCACGATTCGGCTTCATCCCGTTCAAAGCAAACACTCCATCCAAGCTTCACGGAACAGAGCATCCTCTCACGGGATAAACTCAACGTCTCAGCTCATCTTCCCACGCGTCCGGCGCAGCGCCTCTCCAATCCGCATCACCCAAAGCATCTTCCTCCCGGCTTCTCCTGCTAGATCCCCTCCACGGATTGCGTCTCAATCAAACTCCCAGCCGAGATCCTCTCATCATCTTCCTTCTCCCACGTCTCCGTATTCATCCTCATCCTTCCCAGCATCTTCCGAACCAACCCAGCTCACCATGTTTGTGATCTATCTTCATCCCAATCCAACCAAACTCCCAGCCGTGTCCACATCCCCTGCATCCCAGAACAGAGTCTATCTCCTCCAAAAATCAAGCCTCTCATATTCATCTTCTCTTCCAGATGAGAACCAGCAACCTTCTGCTGAATTATTCCCAACATCCGAAGCTTCCCGAGCTTCCTCTCGTTCTAGATCAGCTTGTATCCCAGATTTCCTTTCACAAAACCAATCCCGCAGCATGCCAGTCGTTCGGATTGACTCCGTCGTCCACGTCTGTCACAGCCTTTCCCTGTTTCGGGATTAATTCCAGCCGAGAACACCATCCCACGTTTGATCCCAGCTGCCATATCACCCACGGATAAGGTCCAAGCTTTTCAACCTCATCTTCTCCGCGATTCATCTTCATCTCCCCTCAGCCGTGAGCATCGTTCCAACCGTCCAAGTTTTTCCCCTGCTTCCAAACCTTCCGGATTCCTCTCAGCCGTGAGCGCCATCCTGTGTTTCCCACGTCTTCCACATCATCCTCATTTGCTTCCTCATCTATGAATCAACTTCCATGAACAAAACTAAGCCAGAAACCACCCAGCTTCAACCGTAAAAATCTTCATCCCGTCCGCGTATGATCCTCCTAGATTTCCTATCAAATCTAGCACTCCATCCTGTTCTCCTCATCCTCCCGAATCATCTGCGATCGAGCTTCATCTCCCAGCCATTCCCATGTCATCCGCATCATCCCCTGTTCCTATCCTTCCCAGATTTCATCCAAGCATCCCAGCCGTCCGCCGGATCCAAGCTTCTCCCCTGTTTCAGAATCAGCAATGGTTTCCTCCGGATTCTCCCCAGCAGAACAAGAGCTCATCCACGAATAAACCTTCATCACGAAACAAATCAGCGTCCAGCCGATTCCATCCTTATCTTGCAGTGAAGCATCTCCTCCGCATTGAAGAAATGATAAGATCTCAGCCTATCTTCCCAACGTCCGGATCAACTCGAACCTCCACAGCCTTATCCACCCATTCGGAACAGCCACAAGGAAGAGAGAGAGGGAGATGGGCCGCTTAGATAAAGGGAAGACTGTGATCAGAGTGGGGTATTCCTCCTTTTCCCCACCGGGGGGGGGGGGGGGGGGGGGGGGGGGGGCGGGGTTTCTCCAATTCCTTCCCCACCAGGGGGGCTTCTCCCAACTCTCTTCAGAGGCCGAGTCCCATAGAAATAAAAAACAGAGGAGGGAGAGAGGTTTGGATATATTGGGAATAACTTCCCATATATATAAAAGATAAGAATGAAGTGCTGAGGGAGGAAGAAAGAAAGCCAATCGTGATACAGATGGGAGCCCGCTGTTGTGCTGCTGCTGTCGCCCATGACTCCATGGAAGGCTGATCTCCTTGCTAGGGCCGGATGCAACCCTAACAAAGGGCTAAAGGTTTTGTATTTTTAATTTTTATTCTTGGAGTTGTATAAACTTTATTTTGTTCTTAATGAATATTTTATTTCATCTCATATTTAATTTCTGTGATTTTAAGTATGACGTTTATACAACTGTTCCTCATGATCATTGAAGTAAATATAAGATAGTCCATGCTTAAGAAAGATGTGGTGTGCTACCACCTTAGATTAGGGTAGACATTGCATGCCAACTGAAGATGGATTATTTCCAAATTACTTTTGTGAGTTTTTATTTGAATGCTTATTAGGCTTGTAGCCAATTTGCATGTTTATCCAAGAATAAATTAAAATACAAATAACCCTTGTTACGATGTTAGTGGTGAATTCCTTGCCCTAGATTCCCTCAAACTGATAACATTTTAATTACATTTTTTATTAAATTTCTTAGTTTAATTTTCTTCACAAACTCTTCCTTTTAAATATTTTTATTTTTAAAGAAAAACAACTCTACCCCAATCTCTGTGGATCGATACCCGTAATCACTATCCTACCAGATACGTGCTATTGCGTGGTCTTTAAAGTTGACTATCAATTTTTGGTACCGTTGCCGGTGATTGTTAGTATAGTTGTTTTTCTTTTCATATATATTTAAAAAAAACTCTTTAAAAAAATATATATACATATATATTTAAAATAAAATAAAAATATTTTCTATTTTTGTTACTTTACTTATCCCCTTTTTCTCTCTTACTAATTTTTGATTTTGGTATTATTTAATCAGGAATCAAAGAGGAAATTTTGGATGATCAAAAAGGAAATTGCTGGAAAGGAATGCTGTAGAGGTTTGCTTTAAAAAAAAAATTGCTGGGAAAATTTTCTTTTGTAACATCTGAACCTTGCTTATTTAAATTGATTCCTGGTTTGCTTGAAATTTTATGGTGATTGTTTGATTTTAATTTCAGTAAAAGTGTGAATGCATGCTTGATACACATACACCAATTAATCCGCACATAGTAAGGGCAATCACCCCAATAAGATAAGAACTGGATTTCATCACCAGATTCTTGCCCAAATTAGGTGAATCAATTCTCACATAGTTATCACGTTAATTAAAATCAATTAGACGTTGGTCCCTAGGGACATTCGAGCTCAATAGGACGAAGATCACCGAAAGTTGCACCAATTTCGCTCTGTGGCTCAGTTGATGTCTAGGCAAGCTTTGTCACTTTAAGGGAGACAGTTCATCTATTCGAGGCAAGTGGTTTTTAAGTGGGACCTTTGCGAACGCATCGTGACCCCCCCCACTTACCTGGGAGCTTACCTGGTCAACTCAGTTCATTAGACCGGGTTGGAAGCTTAGGTGCCCTCTTCCAACCAGTTAGGAGCTGTCTAGTGATTTTAGGGTAAACATAAGGATTTTATGTATCTTTCTTTTATTGCATGCTTGACCCATTTTGACTTTGAAAAGGCCATAGCAGTAGTCAACTCTGTGCCCGACAATCAGTTTCCCACAAATTTTCTTTCTTGGAAAACTCGGCATGAGTCCGGTATGATATAATTAAGGATGCTCTGCGTCTGGCTAAAGACGTTAAACTTAGCGCTTGTTGGGAGGCAACCCAATTTTCATAGATTATTTTTTGCACATTTTCTTGTCGTATTTTTTTAGGAGTCCTTATATTACTGATGCAACTAAGGTACAATGTTTCTTCTATCCTCCATATGCATCATATTTTCGTCCAAAATAAAAATAATAAAAAAATATATAATATAATAATTTTTTTAAAAAATAAATATTGAAGACAATGCCTGATCTAGGTTGGGGGGTATAGGATTCGAATTTTTTTTCACCTTTTCATATTTTTAAATAAGTTCATCTTAAAAAAAAAAAACCTAATTTCTATGCTTTAGCGCTGAAATGATAAACACACGAAGTATATAAAATCTAAAAAAGTCCAATGACTAGTCAGGAGTAAGACAATTTGAGTTCTTTTTATTAAAAGTTCTTTTAGCGAGTTGTAAGATAATTTTTACTTTGGAATTTCACAACACACATGGCATGCACTTCTAAGGGTTAGGTTCAACATTATGTTGTTAAGTCTGGTAGCAACCTTGAGTCCTGATGAATCATTCCTATCTAATTCACTATTATTCCATATTTATAAAAAAAAGAAAGTGAATTTAGTCAGGTACATCGAAAAGGGCTACCTATTGTCAAAGGTCAGCGGGCTTGTATGAGGAACCCGAGCATAGGTCCGTAGGGGAGTCTTGATGCCTAACACCTTATGCCATATGGTCTGGGAGTGTTGACTGAATGCTCGCTACATGGGGAATCATTACAAGAGTAAAAGTGCATAATTTATTTATAAATAAAAAATATATATAAATAAAAAAAAGAAAAAAAAGAAAAAAAAAAGGGAAATAATATTGACCATGAAAAACGATGATAGTGTGAAAGCCGTCGTTGTAAAAATTCGAGTAAACTAGAATATTACAGATAAAGCCCATGAGGTATTAAAGTAAACATCCACAACTCTCGAAATCCTGCAAGATAGGATAATTTTGAATCAGTGATTAGGTCTTATCTGACCAATTCTTTGAAACTACTAGCTTTAGCAGTATTTTGGGGGATCTAAAGCCTTAGCTTGTTGATAAGTGCTAAATAATGCATAAATTAATATCTTATTCATAACACTTATTATTATTTTAATTCACATATTTTGTAAATTCAAATAAAAAAAAATATTTTCCTTCAACATTGCATTCTAATAATTTGTCAAAAGTAATTCAGCTTTGTTTGATTTTGGGTCGAATTCAACGTATGCAGGTCAGGTCAAACCCATTATTTATTTGGCTCATAACCATGAAGACTGATCAAACTAAGCACACGTGACAGCTATCCCGAGTGACATATGCCTATATGCCAAAGTACATGGGATTTCAAAAGGAGGATCATGAACACTTAGATGGCAGGATTGCTTTGCAAACAAATTATCCTTGCACGTATTAGAGTTCCCTCAAGTTCCTTTCTCAGGCGGGATAAGCCTCTCATACACCCACATCCAAGTCCCAGGCGCCCATTCTCTTTGTCACAGACATCATCCCAAACCTCCCAGCTATCAGCCATTCATTCCATTCCCTTCCAAATCCAAGGAGCAGAAACGTCTCTCGTCCAAGATCTTCATTCCATTCTCTTTCCAGCCTATTCTAGCTCTCTCTTCCATCCTTATCCAATCGCAAGATCAACTTCCAGCAAACCTTAGCATCCGCATCAAAGGATCAAGTCTCCCCTAGCCCTGAGCTTCATCCAAGATCATCCCCTGCTCCCATGTCCAAAAAGATAGAGCCAAATCCAAGCTTCCCACGCGTCTGGTTCACCTCCCCTGCTTCACCTCCACAGCCGTTCGTTAGTCCATATCAATCCTTCATTCCAAACTTCCTTAACTTCCCAGCCATTCCGCTCCCGTCCACGAACAAAGCCACGTCTTCTCCTTCCGAAGTATCTCCCAGCCATTCCACTTCCCCTGTTCCATCATTATCCCATCTCCCCTTCCGGATTAACTCCCAGCTTCATCCCATTCAAATTCCTTCATCCACAAATCCCGATCTAGCCGAGATCCTCTCAACATCCTCATCTCCTCAGAGCTCGTTTCCAGCCAAATTCCTTAGCCTCCCGCGTCCGAATATCTCATGGACAGCTTCTGGATCAGCTCTCATCCTCTTTCGGATAACCATTTTCTCCCACGAATCAATCTTCTTTCGAATCCCCTGTTTTTCGCGTCATTCCGGATGAACTCCATCCATCTTCCAGCAAGATATCCTCCCAGCCGCATCTCAGCCGGATTCCCAAGCTTCTCAGATCACATCTTCCAGTTCTCATCTCCACGGATAAGCTCTCAACAACGTCCAAGCTTATCCCCTGTTCCCAGTGTTCATTTCCTCCCAACTTCCGAATCCAAACTCCATACCATCCGTGTTTGTTCCCAGCATCTTCCTTCTCCCTCGAAATCACATCCATGTTGATCATCTTCCAATTCTTCCACTAGATCCCACGTTTATCCCATTCGGATTGGTTCTATCTTCACGGGATAAACTCAAATCCCATCTTCCTGCTTGATCCCGCGTACATCCCGTGTTCTTATCTGCCCACTCGGAATAGGGGAGGAGCGGAGGAGGTATGCAGCCTATAAAAGGCCCAAGCGTGAGCAAAGAAGGCCATTCCATTCTTCTTCCCCACGGACCGGGGGGGGGGGGCTTCTCCCAACTCTCTTCACAGGCCGAGTCCCATAGGAATAAAAAACAGAGGAGGGAGAGAGGTTTGGATATTTTGGGAATAACTTCCCATATATATAAAAAATAAAAATGAAGTGCTGAGGGAGGAAGAAAGGAAGCCGATCGTACAGATGGGAGCCTGCTGCTGTGCTGCTGCTGCCGTCCACCACTCTATAGAAGGCTGATCTCCTCTCTAGGGCCGGATGCAGCCCTAACAAAGGGACACGGGTTTTATATTTTATTTTATATTCTTGGGCTTGTATGAACTTATTGTTTTCAATGGATATCTTCTTTTGAATCATATTTAATTCTGTGATTAAGTATGATGTTCGTACAACTTTTCTTCATGATCACTAAGTAAATATAAGATAATCCATGCTTAAGGAAGATGTAGTGTGCTACCACCTTAGATTAGGGTAGACATTTCATACCAACTGAAGATGGATTATTCTCAAATTGCTTTTGTGAATTTCTATTTAAATGCTTATTAGGCTTATAGCCAATTTGCATGTTTATCCAAGAATAGATTAAAATACAAATAACACTTGTTCCGATGTTAGTGGTGAATTCCTTACCCTAGGTTCTTCCAAACTGATAATATTTTAATTGCATTTTTTTAAATTTCTTAGTTTAATTTTCTTCCCAAACTCTTTCTTTTAAATATTTTGATTTTTTAAGAAAAACAACTGTACCCCAATCCCTGTGGATCGATACCCGTAATTACTATCCTACCAGATACGTGCTATTACGTGGTCTTTAAATTTCTTAGTTTAATTTTTCACGAGCCCCTCTCGTGCTGAGCTGAGACACTCCTTGTCTCTCTTCGCTCCTCGCATCCCCCCTTTCCTCATTAGGGAAGTCTCCTACTAGCAGACTCACGGCGGGAGGCCATGGCTTCCTCCCTCTTGGCATACTTGTTGGCCCACACCAGCATTTCGGTGAAGTCAACGAAAAAGTGATTTTCTAGGGAGAAGAGGAAGCTTGATTGCTGCAAGATATTCTTTGTTGCTGACATTATGACCGACTGATGTAGGTCGCAGACTTCCAAAATAGTCGCATTGAACGACCGACATAGTTCTTGAGGGACTCTTTCTCTACTTGATGCCAAGCTTCGCGTCCGAACCATGACACCATCTTCGGATGCAGGTGAAGTGGGCCGCAAAGAGGCAAACGAGCTACTCGAAGGAATGAATAGATTTGGACTGAAGCCCAAAGAACTAGAATCGAGCCACCTTGCAAAAGGTCGTAGGAAACGCCTTGCACACAGCATGGCGTCGGTGGCTGATAAGTGCTAAATAATACATAAATTGATATCTTATTCATGGCATTTATTATTATTTTAATTCAAATATTTTGTAAATTCAACTAGAAAATTGTGTTACCTTCATCATTGCATTTTAATAAATTATTAAAAGTAATTCGAGTTTTATTTATTTACTGATTAAGCTTAATGTATGCAGGTCGAGTCAAGCTTAATTAGAAAAAGTCTAAACTAACACCGCATCATTTCACAATTTTACATCCTCCAGAGTCAACTCCAAGAACTCTCCTCCAAAACCCAGTGCTTGATAAGTGCTAAATACTGCATGAATTAATATCTGTATTCATAGCACTTATCATTACTTTAATTCACATATTTTTGTAAATTCAACTAAAAAATATGTTACCTTCGTCATTGTATTTTAATAAATTAATTCGAGTTTGATTTAATTATTAATTGAGCCTAATCTATGCAGGTCGAGTCAAACTCATTTGGGATGATCCCTGAACCCAAATCACATGCATTCCACGAATTAGATCCTCTCAGATTCTGATTCAGCCATTGATCCTAATTCCCCTGCATCACATACTCGTAGTCAATCTCTTCACGTAAACAAGTCTCCTTCATTCCATATTTCAACCTCCCATGTTATCCTAGCTGTGAGCACTCCGAATCCGAATCAGCTTAAATCCTCATCTGGTGTGTCCACGTTTCTAGCTTCCAACTCCCTCTCCCAAACTAAACAGGGTCCTCTCATGTCCAGCCGCCCCCCCTTCGTAGATCCAAATCAAAGTCATCCGGTTCCTTCCAACTTTTCGTGAGCCAATCCAACACCCTCCCGCATCCAACCGGATCCCCGACTTCATCTCTTCCGAACCAATCCAGCCGCTTGCATCCTTATCCCTTCTTCAAATCCCAGCAACCGTATGCTCTCTTTCCAGCAAATCTAAGCATCCCAGTTTCATGGCTTTCGATCTTCTTCCCAAACTTCACGGAAATAGAACACGTCACCTCCCAGCTTCTTCAACCTCATCCGGATTCATCCCAGCGTCAACCTCCCGAGTCAACCCCAACGGTTCTCTCCCCTGATTTCTTCACCCGTTCGAATCAAGCCGAGTCCCAAGCTTTATATTTCGATCACTCCCTTCCGCATCCCCTGCTCCGTTATATCTCAACTGCCAACCTTCAAATCCCAAGCCTCCCAGCCGTCCGCCATGCCCAATCCTCCCGTGATGCATGCAAGAGATCCCAACATCCCAGCTTGCAAAACAGAGCCAGCTCGTTCATTCCATCTTCCCCAACTTCCGGATGAGATCCACTTGTGTCACAGCATGTATTCCATATTTTCTCTTCCAAATCCAAACCAGCTTGATCTTTAGCATCCACGGATTAGAACTTCCCTTCCGGATTAACTCCCAGCCATCCCCTGCTTCGAAACTATCATCCTTATCTTCTTTCGAACAAAATCCAACGCCTTCCCAACATTCGGATTGACCCCAGCCACGGGAACAGAACCAGGATATTCTCAACATCCACGCCATCATCCGCATCCATTCCAGCTCCCCTGTTCCCAACCGAATCTAGCTTTCCATCACCCACGGATAAGCCCAAGCCAGCCTTCATCTCAACCACGGTCAACTCCCAGCTGCCAGCCGCATCCAAGATCTCCTCCCACGCGTTGGAGAAGTGGCGATTTCTTCCACTCATCCCATGAGCTAGCAGCGTCCGAGATCCTCTCAACATCCACATCTTCGCCATCCTCTGCATCCAAGGGAGCAACCGACTTCTTCAACGAAATCAGTTTCCAGACTATAATGCCAACGCCCGGATTAAATCTGCTACGCGTCTCGCCCGTGTCAGTTTGTTGGCCCTTATCTTCCCACGACGTGATGAGATAACAGGGGTCGACAGAGGCTATAAAAGAAGGAGATTTCTCCTCTTCGGGAATCAAGCTTGGGAGCTCATAGGCCAAATCCCACAGAAACAGAGGGGGGAGAGAAGTTTGGGTCTTTTTGGGACTACCTTCTCAAAAGAAAAAACTAATGAATTGCTAGAGAAGAAATGGGAGCCCGCTGCTGTGCCACTGCTGCTGTCGCCCACGACTCCATGGAAGGCTGATCTCCTCTCTAGGGCCGGATGCAGCCCTAACAAAGAGACACGGGTTTTATGTATTTAATTTTATATTCTTGGAGTTGTATGAACTTATTGTTTTTAATGAATATCCTCTTTTATCTCATATTTAATTTCTGTGATTTTAAATATGATGTTTATACAACTGTTCTTCATGATCACTAAGTTAATAAAAGATCACCCATGCTTAGGGAAGATGCAGTATCCTGCCACATTAGTTTAGGGTAGACATTTCATGCCAACCAAAGATGGGTGTTCCTAAATTACTTTTGTGAGATTTTTATTTAAATGCTTATTAGGCTTGTAGCCAATTTGCATATTTATCCAAGAATAAATTAAAATACAAATAACCCTTGTTCCGATGTTAGTGGTGAATTTCTTGCCCTAGGTTTTCTCAAACTGATATCATTTTAATTGCATTTATTTATTAAATTCCTTAGTTTAATTTTCTTCACAAACTCTTTCTTTTAAATATTTTTATTTTTTTTAAAATAAAAGCAGCTGTATCCCAATTCTTGTGGATCGATATCCGTAATCACTATCCTACCAGATACGTGCTATTGCGTGGTCTTTAAAGTTGACTATCAGTGCTTCCCATTAATTTCCGTTTCTTCACAAGTTCACCTACTTCTCTTTCCACACTTTTCAATTATTTATTTCTCAGATCTCAAAGTATATCATCTATTCATCTATAGTTGCACAGATCTCAGAGAATTCTAGTCATTGGCCTTTTCCCAGCCGAATAGGATTAATTCTTCTGTTTCAAACGGTTCAATTCTCATCTTCCCAACCAAGCCAAATCAAATCCACGGATAAAATCCCAGCTGCTTCATCCTCCCGAACTTCTTATCACATCCGTAGATCAGCTTCCATCCCAACCTCCAGATTTCCCCTCACGCCCGTTTCCATCTTCCTCCACGTCTCTCTACCAAACAGCCCAGCATTCGCGTTTGATCCCAGCCTTCCCGTTCATCATCCACGGGCAAGCTCAGCCCCTGTTCCACGTCAAACAAAACCGCCTCCACCCTCCTGGCATTTCGGTAGAGAACCCCGGCTCATCTCCCCTCCTCTTCGCCCGTGGGATGAACTCAAATCCAAGCTTCTTCCTAATTGATCCCAACGTCCCAAGCTCTCCGAGCTTCCTCCCGTGTCCCACGAACGAAGCTAATGCCGTTCCGTCCGCGATTCAAGGAACATCTCCCAGCCATCCCCTGCTTCAGAACCAAGTTCCAATCCCATCTTCTCTGTAATCCTCTCAAACGCCCATGTCATGCCGCATCCCTGTTCCCAGCTCATGAATTTGTTTCCTCTTCCCGTTCGGAATTGGTTCCATCTCCACGGGATAAGATCAAATCCCAGCTCATGGCTCTTCACTCCTTCCCAGCCGAATCAACCAACCTTCTCCGGATTCCACGTCCACGAACAGATCCAGCTCCTCCCAGCCGAGATCCCAACGTCACTCCCCTGTTTCACGCGTCTTCATCTCATCTGAATCCCCTGTTCCATGCCCAAGTATCCCGTGGCTAGCCGGATGAACTTCTCGATCGCATCTTCACATCCCGATCCCCTCCACGGAATAATCCCCTGTTTCAACTTGCACGTCTCCATATTCATCCTCATCCCGTGAACAACCCAACTTGTTCCCAACCGATTGCTTCCTCTCAGCCGAGAACACCATCCTACGTTCTATCCCAGCTCCTCTTCCAGCCGAATCTAGCATCATCATTCTCTCTCGCATCCGTTTCCTCCTGAACAATCTCCTTCCGATTTTTCCCAACCGAGTTCATTCTTATCTGTGGATCCAATCTTAACTTCCAACCATCTGCCTCTTCCCATGCGCCCAATCCTCTTCGTAAATCAAGCATCCAGCATCTTCTTCCCAATGTCCAGATTGGATATTGCAATCATTCGGATCAGATCAAGCCTCCATGAGTTTATCTTCCCATTCGGATCAGCACAGACGAAGAAAGAGAGGGGATGCCGAGTCTATAAAAGGAGGAGAGTTCTCCTTGGGGATTAATTCCTCCTTTTCCCCACCGGGAGAAGAAGAAGCTGGGGTTTGGTTCCAGATCTCTCACAGGCCAAGTTCCCATGGGAAGAAGAGGAAAGGGAGAGAAGAGTTTGGGTATTTTGGGAATGATTTCCCAAAGGAAGAGATGATGATTTGTTGAGAGGGAGCCGACGGGAGGAAGGAGCCAATCATCATGAAGTCCCCCTGTAGTGCAGCTGTTCAACTCTTCTGATGGGAGGGGATGCCGACGGGAGGAAGGAGCCGACTACATCGAGAGTTCATCCGGTATTCCACGTGTCGTTTCTGCGGGCTCGGCTTGGATCCAAGACATCTGTCGGCCCAATCATACATGAGCCACCGGAGGACGAGGTAGTGGAGCCGGTTCGAGTACTGGCGAAGCGCAGAATACGAGTAGAAGGACGACTGGAAACCTAGATACTAGTAGAGTGGCTGGGGAGAGCAGCAGACCAGGCCACATGGAAGTTTGAGACTGAGATACTTGATCGTTTTCCTGACTTCCGACCTTGAGGACAAGGTTAAGGGAAGCGTGGTGGAGTGATGCGGTTGGATCCACTAGACTGCCTCGGACTGAATTATTTGGTTATTTTTGCTTTTGAGTCTTTGATGTTAATTTTATTTCAGCATAGCCTTGCTCGGGCTAGCCGACTTGGCCTTTATTAGAGTCGCTTTGGGTTTAGTTGTTTCTTGAATTCAATTAGATCAAGTCAAGTTAAGGGGTCAGGTAGCCATCTATAAATAGATGTGGTGAGCACCTATTTCAGCATGCAAAAATTAATTGAAAGGCTTTTGCCCTAGCCCTCTTCCCTTCTCTCTTCTCTTCTTGCGACGCCTTCCCCCTCTCCCTAGGCCGCCGTCCAAGGCCGCCGCCCCCTCCTTCATCCGGCTGCACCACCTCTGTCTTGAGAGGCCAGCCACCTTCTCCCTCTTCTTCCTCTCCTCCTTGATCCCTTCCAGCCTCTACAAACAACTCCATCCCGTTGGATTATCAGCCCATCCTTCCCTGCGCAGTCATCAGTCGGAGGCTGATATCTCAAGATCCCAACGTCCTCTCTAGACCCACGACTACCGCTGGAAATCTAACGCGGAGATCTACAACATATCCAAAATTGAGATCGATCTGACGGACGGATCTTCAGAAATCATGTCTACAATTAGGTTGGAACTACCCTTCTAGAAATCAAGAAGAGTCAAGAATCTTGGGATACGGATCAAATTCTATCGGATCGCATCAATTTGGTATCAGAGCAGTTCAATCCTTCGCCTTGGAAGATGGTGAACACCCGCTCTACAACCTCGAAGCAGCAAGAAGCGGCATCTTCAAGGGGCGTCGACCCACATCAAGAAGGCTCACGATCACCCGCGGCCTCGGCGGATCTGAGACCCGATCTTGATTCCACCAACCGTCTCTTGGAGTTCTTGCGTGGGAATCAAACAACTATGCAGTAGAGCCAACAACAATTGATGGAGAAGATGGATACCACGCAACGCCATATCGAGATGATGTTGCAACTATTGCTAAATCAGCGGCAAGAAACTCCACCGGGGGGAGCTCCGCGTCGGACCCGGGTGGAATCTCCGGCCCCTACCCGTGGACGACTAGGACGGAGGGGACCCCCTCCTCGTGAGCCTCTCCTTCCCAACCCACCAGAGGAGATGCGGCTGGACCAAGGAGAAGATCGACCTAGACCACGACCTGAGCTCATACCGATTGGCGCACGCGCTAGGGCTCGGGGGATGAGCTCGATTGGCATCGACGATGGGTCGGATATGGTGGATGATCCCATCCAGAATTTTCAGACCAGCGTGTGGGGGAGTACCCACGCCGAGGATATGAACGAGATCGGGACCATAATGGAGATCGAGAGGGAGAAAATCGCGGACTGACTCTTAGGCTGAAATTTCCCAAGTTTAAAGACGACGATCCTCTCGATTGGGTGTATCGAGCTGAGCGGTTCTTTCACTACCATGGCACAGCGGAGGACCAAAAGGTATTGATCTCATCTTTTCACTTAGAAGAGACCGCCCTGCGATGGTTTCAAACCGCCGACCGAGCCCAACCTTTCAACGGTTGGGAGGATTTTTCTACAGCAATTTGTCGGCGTTTCGGCCCTACCGAGTACGATGACTTCCAGTCTATGCTATCAAGGGTCACCCAAAAGACTACTATTAGAGCCTTTCAAGAGGAGTTTGAGAGGATCAGCAACCGAGTGGTGGGGTGGAGCGACTTCGCGCTGAAAAGCGTATACCTCGGAGGACTTCGTGTCGACATTCAAGCCGAGGTGAGGACTTTGCGGCCACAATCTCTGGAGGATGCCTTTGCCTTGGCCCTGATGGTGGAAGAGAAGATCAAGACCACTCGATCAGCAGCACGGGGCAGCTGGACCAACCCCCGGGCCGGCCAAACCGCAGGGGGCTCCATCGGCCAGCCGAGAGCGCCGACGGCTGCAGCAGCCAACACAGGGCCGAGGACCCCTCTTCGCTTGTCAGGTGACGTCAAGAGGGTTGAGCGTCCACCCGAGAGGACCTTGACACCAGCACAAGTGGAGGAACGTCGAGCAAAAGGCCTATGTTTTCGCTGCGATGAGAAATTTACACCAGGACACCGGTGTGCGCGGCCCGTCGGAGCGGTGATGTTGATCGACAGATTGGAGGACGAGGCCGCGGCTGAAGATGGTGATGAGGTTGTTGAGGATGAGCCCCAAGATTTAGAGGCCGAGGAAGAGGACGTGCCACCTCAGATTTCATTGCATGCCTACTCTGGATCGGCGACACCGAAAACGCTACGTGTGGACGGCATGATCAAAAGACGTGTGGTGCGTATCCTCATAGATACGGGCAGCACCCATAATTTTTTGGACGAGAGGCTCGTCAAACAGATCGGTCTCATAGCAGAGCCGACATTGGGCTTCGACGTGGCATTGGGTGACGGAGCCACGTTGAGGGCGGAGGGCATATGCCGAGGCATCACTTTGACAATCCAGGGCAGCCAATTCAAGCTCGATCTCTACCCGTTGGCATTACGAGGAGCTGATTTGGTCCTTGGTACGCATTGGCTGCAGAGTCTTGGCCCGGTTACATTCGACTTCGTCGAGATGTGGGTGACTTTCAGACGGAGCGGACGGCGAGTTAGATTGGATGGCATTCGGCCTAGCCCAAGGGCTGCACTTCAGCCCCTAGTCGGCTTGTCCGGACCCGGCGCGCGCAGCTACTTGATGCAGCTCTTACCTCTATCGACGGAGACCACGACGGAGGCAGGTATACCTACTGATTTGGCTGCTCTCTTACAAGGGTTCGCAGATTTATTTGAGGAGCCTCATGGTCTTCCACCCGAGAGGGAGCACGATCATCATATAGAGATTGTACCGGAAGCGGAACCGGCGAATGTGAGGCCTTACCGCTACCCGCACGTTCAGAAGGAGGAGATCTCAAAGATGGTATGAGAGATGTTGGAGAGCGGCATCATTCAGCCCAGTAGAAGCTCATATTCATCGCCGGTGCTGCCGGTACACAAGAAGGACGGGACGTGGCGATTCTGCGTCGACTACCGGGCACTTAACGCGATCACCGTTAAGGACTGGTATCCGATTCCAGTCATAGAGGAGCTGTTGGATGAGCTTGCTGGTGCGGACTACTTCAGCAAACTTGATCTCCGTGCCGGATACCACCAGATCTGTGTCAGGCCCGAAGATGTGCACAAGACGGCGTTTCGGAGACACGATGGCCATTATGAGTTCCGGGTGATGCCGTTCGGCCTCACCAATGCACCAGTGACGTTTCAGGGGCTCATGAATGACATATTCAGACCATTACTACGACAGTATGTCCTTGTATTCTTCGATGACATACTGGTTTACAGTCGTTCATGGCAGGAGCACCTAGAGCACTTGGAGGAAGTGCTGAAAATTCTGCGCAGAAATCAAATGAAGGTAAAGCGATCCAAGTGCCTATGGGCTGAGCCGAAGGTCGAGTACCTAGGCCATGTCATCTCTGTTGCAGGTGTGGAGCCGGACCAAGCAAAGATACATTGCATGACTGAGTGGCCGCTACCCAAGAACCAAAAGGAGCTGCGAGGATTTTTGGGCCTAACCGGTTATTACCGCCGGTTTGTGGAGGGATATGGAAAGATCGCCGCGCCACTGACCCTGCTGCTGTGAAAGGGCGAGTTTAGATGGACCGAGTCAGCGACGGAAGCGTTCGAGAAGCTCAAGGAAGCCATGACGACGGCCCCGGTTTTGGCGCTACCCGATTTCGCCAAACTGTTTGTAGTCGAGTGCGATGCTTCCGGTGCCGGCATTGGTGCTGTTTTGATGCAGGAGGGACGGCCAATTGCTTTCATGAGCAAGGCGTTGTCCCCTAGGACCCGCTCGCTGTCCACCATATGAGAGGGAGATGATGGCGGTCATCCATGCAGTCACAAAGTGGAGGCCGTACCTTATCGGCCGCCGATTCATCGTTCGGACTGATCAGCAGAGCCTTCCATTTTTTCTTGAGCAGCGCATACATACTCCAGCCTAGCAGAGGTGGGTGTCGAAGCTTCTCGGCTACGACTATGAGATGGTGTACAAAAAGGGCGCAGAAAATCGAGTGGCGGATGCACTATCGCGCCAACCCGAGTCCGGCGAGTTGGCGGCTTTGACTACGCCGGTTTTTCCTTTTATTTCAGACTTGAGGACCGCCACATGCCGGGATCCGGACCTAGTACAGATCCAGAGGGAGTTGGCAGCAGACCCGAGCAGTCATCCCGAGATGGAGGACCGAGATGGGTTGATTCTGGACCATGGGTTGATCCGCGTGCCCACCGATTCAGCCTTGTGGCAGGTATTGATCCAGCACTTCCATGATACTCCTTTTGCTGGACACGAGAGATTTTTCAGGACTTACAAGAGGCTGAGCCAGAGCTGTACGTGGGTAGGCATGAAGGCAGCGGTCAGAGCTTATGTACAGCAATGCGATGTGTGCCAAAGGGCGAAGGCGGATTCACTGCGACCTACGGGTCTACTTCAGCCTTTACCGATTCCTGATCAGGTTTGGGAGGATGTGTCGATGGACTTCATTGAGGGGCTGCCATTAGTTCGAGGGTACTCAGTGATCATGGTTGTTGTGGACCGCCTCAGCAAGTATGCCCACTTTTTGGCGCTCGCACATCCATTTTCTGCTCGACGGGTGGCAGAGGTCTACATACTAGACATCGCTCGATTACATGGTATGCCTCGGACTATTGTTTCTGATCATGACCGCATTTTTGTTAGCGCATTCTGGCAGGCTTACTTCAAACAGCAAGGGACGAAGCTTGCCATGAGCTCGGCTTACCACCCTCAGACTGATGGGCAGACAGAGGTGGTAAACCGCTGCATCGAGCAGTACTTGCACTGTATGATTGGTGATCGGCCCCGAGAGTGGCTTTCTTATTTATCTTGGGTCGAGTATTCGTACAATACCGCTTTCCACTCAGCCATAGGGATGACACCCTTTGAGGCGGTGTATGGACTTGTACCACCGACGCTGCGAGTCTATGATCCACTGTCACATGCGGACCGGACAGAGGCAAATTTTGAGCTCCTAGACCGTGATGCTACCTTACGGTGGTTAAAGTTCCACATAACGACTGCGCAGAACAGGATGAAGCAGCTGCATGATCGGAAGCACAGAGATCTAGTATACGAGGTGGGCGACTGGGTATACGTCAAGATGCAGCCTTATCAACAGTTGACATTGCGGCCTATGGCGAACCAGAAGCTCTCTCATCGCTTCTACGGGCCCTTTCAGATATTGGAGCGCATTGGACCCGTGGCATATCGCTTGGACTTGCCGACTACATCGAGAGTTCATCCGGTATTCCACGTGTCGCTTCTGAGTGCCCGGCTTGGACCCAAGACATCTGTCGGCCCAATCATACATGAGCCACCGGAGGATGAGGTAGTGGAGCCGGTTCGAGTACTGGCGAAGCGCAGAATACGAGTAGAAGGACGACTGGAAATTCAGATACTAGTGGAGTGGCTGGGGAGAGCAGCAGACCAGGCCACATGGGAGTTTGAGACTGAGATACTTGATCGTTTCCCTGACTTCCTACCTGACAAGGTTAAGGGAAGCATGGTGGAGTGATGCGGTTGGATCCACTAGACCGTCTCGGACTGAATTATTTGGTTATTTTTGCTTTTGAGTCTTTGATGTTAATTTTATTTCAGCATAGCCTTGCTCGGGCTAGCCGACTTGGCCTTTATTAGAGTCGCTTTGGGTTTAGTTGTTTCTTGAATTCAATTAAATCAAGTCAAGTTAAGGGGTCAGGTAGCCACCTATAAATAGATGTGGTGAGCACCTATTTCAGCATGCAAAAATTAATTGAAAGGCTTTTGCCCTAGCCCTCTTCCCTTCTCTCTTCTCTTCTTGCGACGCCTTCCTCCTCTCCCTAGGCCGCCGTCCAAGGCCGCCACCCCCTCCTTCATCCGGCTGCACCACCTCTGTCCCGAGAGGCCAGCCACCTTCTTCCTCTTCTTCCTCTCCTCCTTGATCCCTTCTAGCCTCTACAAACAACTCCATCCCGTCGGATTATCAGCCCGTCCTTCCCTGCGCAGTCATCAGTCGGAGGCTGATATCTCAAGATTTCGATGTCCTCTCTAGACCCACGACCTACCGCTGGAAAGCTAACGCGGAGACCTTCAACATACCCAAAATTAAGATCGATCTGACGGACGGATCTTCATAAATCGTATCTGCAATCAGATCGGAACCACCCTTTCAGAAATCAAGAAGAGTCAAGAATCTTGGGATACGGATCAAATTCTATCAGATTGCATCATCTTCATGGAAGGATAATCTCTTCACTAGGGTTGGATGCAACCCTAACAAAGGAACATGGGTTTTATTTATTTATTTTTTTTATTCTTGGAATTGTATAAACTTTTTTGATCTTAATGAATATTTCTTTAATTCCATATTTGAATTCTGTGATTTTAAGTATGGTGTTTATACAATTATTCTTCATGATCACTAAGTAAAAATCAGATAGTTCATGCTTAATAAAGATGCAGTGTGCTGCCACCTTAGATTAGGGTAGACATTGCATGCCAACTGAAGATGGATTATTCCCAAATTGCTTTTGTAAATTTCTATTTAAATGCTTATTAGGCTTGTAGCCAATTTGCATGTTAATCCAAGAATAAATTGAAATACAATTAACCCTTGTTCCGATGTTAGTGGTAAATTTATTGTCCTAGGTTTTTCTTAAACTGATATCATTTTAATTGCATTTTTTTATTATTAAATTTCTTAGTTTAATTTTCTTCACAAACTGTTCCTTTTAAATATTTTTTTAAGAAAACAACTGTACCCCAATTTCTGTGGATCGATACCCGTAATCACTATTCTACCAGATACATGCTATTGCGTGGTCTTCAAAATTGACTATCAACTTTTGGCACCGTTGCCGGGGATTGCCAGCATAGTTGTTTTTCACTTCATAAAAAAAATAAAAAAATATATAATAATATAAATATATATCTAAAATAAAATAAAAATATTTTTTTTTGTTACTTTCTTTATCTCTTTTTTCTCTCTTACTAATTTTTGATTTTTCTCTTGGTATTATTTGATCAGGAATCAAAGAGGAAGTTTGGGATGATCAAAAAGAAAACTGCTAAAAAAGAAATGCTGTAGAAGTTTGCCTAAAAAATAAAAAAAATAAAAAAATTACTGGAGAAATTCCCTTTGGTAACCTCTAAACCTTTCTTATTTAAATTGATTTCCAATTAGCCTGAAATTTTGTGGTGATTATTTGATTTTAATTTCAGCAAAAGTGTGAATGCATGCTTGATACACATACACTAATTAATCCGCACATAGTAAGGGCAATCACACCAACAAGATAAGAACTGGATTTTATCACCAGATTCTTGCCCAAATTAGGTGAATCAATTCTCACATAGCCATCGCTTTAATTAAAATCAATTAGACGTTGGCCCCTAGGGACATTCGAGCTCAATAGGATGAAGATCACCGAAAGTTGCACCAATTTCGCTCTGTGGCTCAGTTGATGTCTAGGCAAGCTTTGTCCCTTAAGGAAGACAGTTCATCTGTTCGAGGAAAGTGGTTTTTAAGTGGGACATTTGCGAACGCAGCGTGACCCCTCCACTTACCTAGGAGCTTATCTGGTCAACTCAGTTCATTAGACCGGATTGGAGGCTTAGGTGCCCTCTTCAAACCAGTTAGGAGCTGTCTAGTGATTTTAGGTCAAACACAAGAATTTGATATATTTTTCTTTTATGCAAGCTTGACTGCACTTGACTGATCAGAAGAGTTTTAGTGTAAGCTAGGGTGTCGTTCCAGATCTCCTGAATTAGTACCTTTTGATTCTGAAATAGAGCGTTCTATTAGGGCTCTTCGAGCCGAAATCCGCACCTATAGAACCATAAGATCTGCTCCACCTGTCGAGATGGCTGAAGAACAACCCAAGCTGTTAAAGGAGTACTTCACTCCTTCCATTTATACCTCTCCATCTTGCATTCGACTACCTGATACCATTTTTGCTGTACAATTTGAAATTAAGTCTAGTGTCATCCAAATGCTTCCCTCTTTTTATGGACTCAACAATGAAGACCCATACAAACATTAGATGAGTTCTTTGAGATCTGCACCATTGTCAAAATTCAGAACTTTACTGATGATACTCTGAAACTTAGGCTATTCCCTTTCTCTCTTAAGGATAGAGCTAAGCAGTGGCTCCATTCACTAGAAGCCAATTTCATTCTCTCTTGGGCTCAAATGCAACATGAATTTCTAAAAAAATATTTTTCCATAGGAAGAACGAATCAATTTAGGCTTGCTATCACGAGCTTCTTTCAATCTGACGGAGAAGAACTTCATGAAACTTGGAAAAAATTTAGAGACTTACTCCGAAAATGCCCGCATCATCAAATACCCAAATGGCAACTAGTGCAATGCTTTTATGACGGGTTATCTGAACAAAACCGTCAGATGATTGATGCTTCTTGTGGGAGAACTTTCATGCTTAAGAGTGAACATGAGGCATGGCAATTGTTTGAGAATTTCAATGAAAATTTTCTCCACCATGCCTCCTCCGCTCGTCAAGCACCTCCGAGTTCTCAAAGAAAAGAGACCATATATAAAGTTAGCCAGTCCATAGGTCTATCCGACAAAGTAGATGCACTATCCTGCAAGTTGGACCAGCTAATGTCTAGAGAACAGCTTCCAAACTTTCCCCAAGCACAAGTTTGTGCTCTATGTTTTAGACCGTCTCACCCTATCCATGAATGCCCTTCGGCAGCTCAATTCCCTAAATTTGTGCAAGAACAAGTTAATGCTGCCCAAGCACAGTCCCGACCGGGTAATGATCCATATTCTAACACTTATAATCCGGGATGGCGCAACCATCCAAACTTCTCTTGGAAGCAGCAGACTTCCAATACCTCTCAGCCTTATTCCCAAAACTTTCAACCGTTCCAGAATGTTCATCTGAACCGTCCTCCTACTCACTATTCACAATTTCAACATGTCCCTCCTCCAGCACCCCAAAGAGATATGGCTTTTGAGCAAAAAGTTTTGACTGCCCTTCAAGGACTCGAAGCCAATACACAATTGTTGCACTCCCACACCCAGTCTATTGCCAAATTAGAAACCCAGCTAGGGCAGCTAGCGAGTGCACTAAATAAGAGAGAGGAAGGCAAGCTTCCAAGCCAACCAGTGAGTAACCCGAGAGGGCAGTACATGGGCTCAAGAGACTCACCAAAGTGATGTTCACCATGAACAAGCTAATGCCATGACTACCTTAAGAAGCGGACGTGTAGTGGACAATAAGGTTGGAGAAAAAGAACATAAGAAAAATGAAGACAAGAGTATGACTGTGCCTAACGAGAATCCAAACACTTCCTTGTCTCCATCTAGTCCAGTATCGACCACACCTTTTACACCGAAGGCTCCTTTCCCTCAGTGTCTGAATGCACCTTCTTCCTTTGGCAAGAAAGGAACTTCGTTGGAAGAAATAATGGAGGTATTCAAATAAGTCAAAATCAACCTCCCTCTCCTTGATGCTATAAAACAAGTTCCATCTTATGCCAAATTTCTCAAAGACCTTTGTACCCAGAAACGAAAATCTAGGACACATGTGCCTAAAAAGGTCTTCCTAACTGAACAAGTGAGCTCTATCCTCCAGTACAAAATCCCTTCCAAGTTCAAAGATCCTGGTGCCCCTACCATCTCTTGTGTGGTAGGAGACAATTCTATTGATCAAGCACTATTAGATTTGGGGCAAGTGTTAACCTCCTTCCTTATTCAGTCTACGAGAAGTTCGGATTAGGTGAATTAAAGCCTACTTCGGTGTTCCTGGAATTGGCTGACCGATCTGTTAAAATACCACGAGGAACAATTGAAGATGTCCTAGTCAAGGTAGATAAATTTTATTTTTCAGTTGATTTCATCGTCCTTAATATGGAACCTGTGCTGAACCTTAAGAAACAGATCCTTATGATTCTTGGTCGTCCCTTCTTAGCTACAGCCAATGCATGTATTAACTGTAGAACTGGGGTGATGGATATATCTTTTGGGAACATGAAAGTCAAACTAAATGTATTCCATGCCTCTGATCAACCTGCAAGGGAAAATGAGTGCTTCCTAGTAGACAAAATGGACGATCTTATAGAAGAAGCCCTTCCCTACATTCTGGCAGATGACCCTTTGGAAGCATGTTTAGCCCATTTTGACATTAATAATTTTGATTTAAACAAGGCCATAGAAGAAGTCAATGTCCTACTTGACAATCCGTCTCCCACAAATTCTCATTCTTGGCGTATCCGATATGAACATCTTTCTACCCTTTCTAGTATACCACAATGCCCCTCCATCGAGTCCCCTCCCAAACTTGAGTTAAAGCCACTTTCGGTAACACTTAAGTATGCTTTTCTAGGATCAGAAGACACCCTACCTGTAATCATCGCGGCTGACCAGTCTGACAAACAGGAGAGTCAACTTTTGAGCGTGCTAGGAGAACACAAATATGCAATAAGATGGTCCGTAACCGGTCTGAAGGGGATTGACCCATCCATTTGCATGCATCGCATTCACCTAGAAGAAGATGCAAAACCGACCCGTGAAATGCAAAGAAGACTCAACCCTAACATGAAAGAGGTGGTCAAAAAAGAAGTAGCAAAGTTGCTAGATGCCGGAATCATTTACCCTATCTCTAATAGCAACTGGGTGAGTCCGACTCAAGTAGTACCAAAGAAGTCGGGCATTACTGTGATTGAAAATGCAGAAGGAGAGTTGATGCCCCCACACATAACCACTAGCTGGCATATTTGCATTGACTACAGGAAGTTAAACTCCATGACTAGGAAGGACCATTTTTCTTTGCCCTTTATTGACCAAATATTGGAAAGGTTAGCCGGTCAGGATTTCTACTGTTTCTTAGATGGTTATTCTGGATATAACCAAGTGGCCGTGTATCCCGATGATCGAGAGAAAACCACTTTCACATGTCCATTTGGGACATTTGCGTATAGAAGAATGCCATTTAGACTCTGCAATGCACCTGCGACATTTCAACGATGCATGATGGCAATTTTTTCTGACATGGTAGAAAAATTTCTGGAAGTATTCATGGATGATTTTTCAGTTTTTGGCCCCTCATTCGATGATTGTCTCAATAATTTTACCCCGGTTCTAAAAAGATGTAAGGAGACTAATCTAGTGCTAAGCTGGGAAAAGCGTCATTTCATAGTTCAAGAGGGTATAGTTGTTGCCCAGATAGACAACCCAAGAGGGGGGGGTGAATTGGGTTTTAAAACAATTTGGATAATTTAAAACGTTATGGATGATTAATTAAAAACTATGCCAAGTTATTTAATTAATTACTATGTGCTGTGAGCAATATGAAATGAGAAGAGGAAGAGACAATCAATCACAAACACAAGTTTTATAGTGGTTCGGAGCTATCCCTTGCTCCTACGTCCACTCCCCAAGTTTCTCTTGGGAATACACTATAACCCCCTTGGATTACAGCCGGTTGTTTTGCAAGCTCACAACCAAACTTGTTGTTTTACGAGCTAACAACGAACTCGGTCGGTTTTCCCAGGCTCACCGACTAGAACCAACCCCGATTGTTTTCCCGGGCTCACAATCAAACCCTTTCACACGTTGGTTTTAAAACTGGCTCACCAACTAACCTTTATCCCCTTGATTCAATCCCCCGATTGAACCAAGTAAATACACGTAGTAGAAAGAAAACAGAAAATAAGCTTCTCAAAAGCAGGTATGAAACAATATATTCAAGGATGAGTTTAGAAGCCCTCAAACGCTTTTAAGCTTAAGTAGAGGAATGGCTTCTTGACTCTGGTCTCCTCTTGGATGAGTGATCGACTTGAATGTAGGAGGAGGAAGCTTTGAATGCTGGGGAGAAGTTGGTGGCGCAGTAAATGCTGATCTCCCCTTTTTCTCGTTGAAGAGCACTTGCAAAGCTTGAAGACTTGAATGCTTGGAGTGGAATGTATGTTCTCTATTTTGCTACAGTCTTCTGTGGCTATTTAAGCCAACCCCCACGGAAACTAGCCGTTACTCCACTTTTTCTGGCCGTTCTGCACACTCTGCGCAGCCTGACAATGTGACCGTTGGTGGGTTGGAGTCGACTCGCGCGATCAGGAGTCGACTCGGCTGTAGCGGGAGTCGACTCAAGCTTTTCAGGAGTCGACTCGGCAACTGTTCCAAGTTTGAATTAAAGTTGCCGTCACGACTGGGAGTCGACTCGTCTTGGCCCGGAGTCGACTCGCCAACTTCTGGCGCTGACCTGGCAATTTTGGAGTCGGCTTTTCCTCTGTAGACCGTGGATACAAATTTGAATTTTGCCCTCTCGAGTCGACTCGACTGTCCTGGGAGTCGACTCGAATCTCAGAGCCCGAACTCCCGATTCTCTGTCTTTTGGCTCATCCAGTCTTGGAGTCGACTCGAACTTCCTTGGAGTCGACTCGGCTCTCAGTTTCCGAAAGTTGGTCTTCTGCCTTTTGACGTGAAGCTTGTCTTGGTGTCGACTCGAGCTGTCTGGGAGTCGACTCGAATCTCAGTGGCAGTAACATGGTTTTCTCTGTTGATGGTCGCACAATCTTGGAGTCGACTCGCGTAATGCGGGAGTCGACTCGAATCTCAGAGTCCATAAAACACTCTCTGACTTTTTCTTTGTGCACCGGTGGGAGTCGACTCGCGTTCCACTGGAGTCGACTCGAATCTCAGAGTCCATAAAACACTCTCTGACTTTTTCTTTGTGCACCGCTGGGAGTCGACTCGCGTTCCACTGGAGTCGACTCGAATCTCAGATCTGAAAGACTGCTCTTCTATCCTTCTGTCTGTTTTCAGTCGGAGTCGACTCATACTGATTAGGAGTCGACTCGAGCTCGTGCCAGTGACCTTGATACGCTTGGAGTCGACTCGTGAAACTCGGGAGTCGACTCGAGTCTCAGACATTGGTTCAGCAGACTTCTTAACTTATCCAAAATACTGTAAACCATGTCTAGAAACACTTGAGCAGGATTTTCACTGAAACACTCAATTGAATTCATTAGTAATCACACGATATACTCAAATGCTTTGAGCTCATCAAAATCAAACGGGGTTTTAATCAATCACTCCACAATCTCCCCCTTTTTGATGATGACAAAACTTTGAGTATACGTAAAATGAATTGCTCAATAAATAATGAAATAAAATTCACAAGTGAATTCAAATGTCTGAAAATTTAATTTATCCAAGTTTGAAAGGTGTGAAACATTTAAATTTCGGAGTTAAAGCTCCCCCTTTCATTTGGAATTATATAAGCCTCCATATTATGCAATCAATTGTTTGGCTTATATGTTATCAATGATTTATCTTGATTAAAATTCAGATTCTCCCCCTCAACATATGCATTCAACTAGTTTTAGTTTTCTGAATTTCCTTTTAATGCTTTGAAATTTTTGAACTGAATTTTTTGTTTTTAGAGGGAAAATCTGTCAATTTGTTCTTGAGTACGATTAAGCTAATCTCCGAATATCCCTTGAATAGATTCTGGAGATTACTCCATTAGGAGCCCCAAAAGAGAGATAATGAGCCTCGAGGTACCGAATCCACTTAGAACAAATTTGTGTGTGTTTTTAAGAGTTCTTTTACATATTTTAACCATATTTCTCCCCTTATTACATATTTTATACATATTTCTCCCCCTTTTTGTCATCATATCAAAAAGGAGGTAATCACACACACAATCAATGGCACAAATGGCACAATCAAACATCAAATGGCACAGTCAATTGGCACAGAAATAAAGATAAGATGTCTACTCATTGTATTGATATGAAGGTGAATACATTTGAGCATACTATAAGTAAGGCAAAAACAATACAAAAGAAGATAAAACACAACTCAAAATCATCTATGTCCTCCTCGAGGATGTAGCTCCCCCTCTCGAGGATGTAGCTCCTCCTCTCGAGGATGTAGCTCCTCCTCTCGAGGATGCGTCTCCTCCTCTGGAGGATGTGGCTCCTCCTCCCAATCTGCTCCGCTCCATGAGGAGGGCGACTGCCTCTGTGACATGGCTAAGCTGTGTGATGATAGACGAGGTGGCTCTGCTGTGCATAGTGGAGAGCTCAGTCACCGACGTCTGAAGCCCAGTCACTGAGGTCTGAAGTGCGTCCAGCTTGCCGACAATCACATTCGACAAGCGCTCGGCCCCCTCGGTAGTGGTGTGCATGTCACGGCCTATCTCCTCTCGAAACTGTCGAGTGGTGCTCTTGATCTCCCTCATGTTGCGGAACTGGGCCTGCATCAAATCCCTGATATTATATATCTCTTCCCGCACTTTAGCCGTCATGTCTGTCACGGCTGTCAAGGATGGCACCAATGCGGAGGATGGAGTGGGTGCAGGAGTGGGTGCAGGAGTGGCAGCTGGCACGGAACCTCGGAGCTCCCGGAGCAGCTCGTCCCTCAAATCTCGGACGATCTCCTGCCGCAGCTCTCGGAGCTGCTCTGGATCAATACGGACCTCCATAGATGGTGGAGCTGAGGAGGAAGGTCCGGCAGAGGTGGTAGGAGCAGGAGGAGTGGATGGAAGGTCTGGATGATGTGGAGAGTCTGGGTAATCAGAGTCTGGCTCAGGACTGGGTGATGGTCTGGTGGTCTGAGCAGTGAGAGTGGACTTCCTAACCCAGATCCCGTCTTTCTTCCGAAATTCCATCCTGTGCATGGTCCCCGTACCCAAGCGATCAGTCCATCGCAAGGCACGAGAGGGTTCCCTCTCAGGAATGGAAATTTCGTACTGCCTAAACAGGAGAGTGAATATCATCCCGTATGGGAGGGAGAGCCTAGGTCTATCTAAAGGCTCACACATATACCTATAAATCAGCTTGGGGAAGTTGACCGGGGTGTCCTGAAGAATGTAAGACATAATAGCTAGGTCCCTCTCATTCACAAAATCAAATCTTCCTGTCTTAGGGAAGATGGACCTGGATAGAATGCTCAAGAGGATTCTCACTTCAATAGGAAGTGAGCTAGCAGATACCTCATCTAGGGGGGACTGAGGTGGCTGCCCTAAGACGATCGTAAGGGCCTCAAATCTATCCTCAGGATGTGCAGGAGCTACCCCTACCAGTGGGAGGTGGAGGATATGGGCAACGAGATCCTCCGTGACACGTAATGGGACACCTAATACCGTGCCCTCAATACCTCCATCTCCCCGATGGACGGTACTATAGAACTCTTGAACTAGGCCAGGATAGGTGGGAAGGTCCAAGGTGAGGAAGTACTCTAGACCCTGGGCTCTAAGCCTATCGCCTATGGTGAACCCTTCCCGGGAGAGGAAGTCAAAATCGACATACCTCCCGGTGGAGACGGCCTTCCCGGCCAATGGCCTAACATGAACCTCCCTAGGCGGGGAACGATCCGGAGGTGGTTGCCTCGCGGGATCATGCCGCGCCTTGGAGCGCCGCTCGGGAACGGCCGCGGGACGGGACCTCTTCCTAACGACGGCCTTACGAGGCATCTTGACCTAAACGGGAATAAAAATACCTTGAGGACGATGAAGGACGGACAGAGGAAGCTCGGGACGGACCGGAAATGACCTAGGAACGGATGGAAACTCAATGTCCGGCGAAGAATCGACGGGAAAAAGGCTTGGAGACGATCGGGGATGACCTAGGAGTCGGCTCTAGGGCTTTGTGAACAGTGGCGGCTTGAGGAAAAGTGTTTGCGAAACGACAAACCTAGGGTTAAAAAGTCGGATCCCGACTGCGAGTCGACTCCCCTGAGTCGCGAGTCGACTCGACCTCGAGTCGACTCCAGAATATGCGCGAGTCGACTCCCCTTTTGCTGCCAGCTTTGCGAGTCGACTCCCGCAAATGCGCGAGTCGACTCCCCCTTAGGAGCCGGCTCTGAAACTTACTCGAGTCGTCTCTAACCTTGGCACGCACTTAAAACTCTTGCTATAATCGCGCCAAATGAGGGAAAATCACCTAATTAAGGACTGATATGATGATCATTGAATAGAAACTCTCTTTTAACCTCATTCTCATCATCAAAATCAATTAATCTAGTGGTAACTCCCACTAGGATGGATCAATCACTCCTAATCCCCTTCTAAGCACACTAAATCTCTCTTCACTTAGGGGTTTTGTGAAAATATCTGCTAATTGATTATCAGTACACACAAAGTGGAGTGACACATCACCATTCAATACATGATCTCTTATGAAGTGATGTCTTATCTCAATGTGTTTAGTTCTTGAGTGTTGAATTGGATTTTTAGTTAGATTTATGGCACTTGTGTTATCACAATTAATGGGGATTTCATCTTGTTTAATGCCATAATCTTCTAATTGTTGTTTAATCCATAAGATTTGAGCACAACAACTCCCGGCTGCAACATATTCAGCTTCTGCAGTGGATAATGCAACCGAGTTTTGTTTCTTGCTAAACCATGAGATTAGGTTTTCTCCTAGAAATTGACAAGACCCGCTGGTACTTTTTCTATCAAGTTTACATCCAGCGAAGTCTGAATCTGTGTACCCTATTAAGTTTAGGCTAGATTCTTTAGAGTACCACAGTCCTATGTTCTTAGTTCCTATTAAGTATTTAAAGATTCTTTTAACTGCAGCTAGGTGTGATTCTTTAGGATTAGCCTGATATCTAGCACACATGCACACACTAAACATAATATCAGGTCTACTTGCAGTAAGATACAGTAAAGAACCTATCATACCTCTATAAAGTTTTTGATCGACGGATTTACCTGATTCATCTTGGTCTAACTTACATGATGAGCTCATGGGGGTGCTGATTGATTTGTTTCCCTCCATATCAAACTTCTTGAGCATCTCCTTGATATATTTTACTTGATTGATGAAGATGCCTTCTTCAGATTGTTTGATTTGAAGCCCGAGGAAGTAGTTCAGTTCTCCCATCATGCTCATTTCAAACTCACTCTGCATCAAATCAGCAAATTCTTCGCAGAGGCGATTGTTAGTGGCACCGAAAATGATATCATCAACATAAATCTGTACTAACAACATATCCTTATTTTGTCTTTTCAGAAATAATGTTGTGTCTACATTTCCCCTAGAGAATTCATGTTCTAATAGGAATTTACTAAGTCTCTCATACCATGCTCTAGGTGCTTGTTTTAACCCATAAAGTGCTTTGTTTAGTTTATACACATGATTAGGGTATTGATGATTTTCGAAACCAGGAGGTTGTTCTACATACACCTCCTCATTAATATACCCATTTAAAAATGCACTCTTTACATCCATTTGAAATAGTTTGAAATCTTTAGAGCATGCATATGCTAATAATAGTCTAATAGCCTCAAGTCTAGCTACGGGAGCAAAGGTTTCATCAAAGTCTATACCTTCTTCTTGATTATAACCCTTTGCTACTAGTCTAGCCTTATTCCGTATAACAATTCCATTTTCATCTAGCTTATTTTTATATATCCATTTTGTACCAATAATTGGATATTCAGAAGGTCTCTCTACTAGATCCCACACTTTGTTTCTAGTAAATTGGTTTAGTTCTTCTTGCATTGCATTTATCCAATTTACATCATTTTCGGCTTCTTCTATATGTTTGGGCTCAAAGTGTGAAACAAAGGCTAGATGATTATTCATATTCCTAAGGGATGCTCTAGTCCTAACCGGTTGTGATGGATCATCTAGAATTAGTTCCTTAGGATGCCCGTGAGCATACCTCCAAGCTTTAGTTAGCCCATGATCCACTATAGGCTCTTGGTTTGATGATTCTCCTTCAATCAACTTTTGATTATCATCTCGTAATCCCATCTCATCTATCTTTTCTTCAAGTATTTCAATATCATCATCAAAATTAACCTTCTTACTAGATGAGATGTCACTAGAGTCATCAAAAACAACATGTATGGATTCTTCTATAACTAGAGTTCTTTTATTAAAGATTCTATAGGCTTTACTAGTTGTAGAATAACCTAGGAATATTCCTTCATCAGATTTAGGGTCAAATTTCCCTAGATTATCTTTCCCATTATTATGTACAAAACACCTACATCCAAAAACATGAAAATAGTTAACCTTTGGTTTTCTGTTTTTCCACAGTTCATATGGTGTTTTCTTTATGATGGGTCTTAATAGAACTCTATTTAATATATGGCAAGAAGTATTAATGGCTTCTCCCCAAAAATACTTAGGGAGGTTACTTTCACATAACATCGTTCTAGCCATTTCCTCTAGTGTTCTATTTTTCCTTTCAACAACTCCATTTTGCTGTGGTGTCCTAGGTGCTGAGAAATTATGGGTTATCCCCTTTTTGCTACAAAATTCATCAAATAATTGATTTTCGAATTCGGTACCATGGTCACTTCTAATAGCTATAACTGAGGATTCTCTAGCATTTGTTACTTCCTTGTGGAACTTCTTAAACATAGAAAATGCTTGATCCTTATGCGCTAGAAACATGACCCATGTGTACCTAGAGTAATCATCTACTATAACTAGACCATATTTATTTCCACCTAGGCTTGTTGTTCTAGTAGGACCAAATAAGTCCATATGTAATAATTCTAGAGGCCTAGAGGTAGAGACACATTTTATGGATTTAAAAGAATTCCTAGATTGTTTGCCAAATTGACATGCTTCACAGATTTTGTTCTTTTCAAATTTTAATTTTGGCAAACCTATCACGGAGTCTCTTTTAACTAGTTTAGTTATTGTGTCCATGCTTGCATGACCTAACTTACGGTGCCATAACCAACTAGCATCATTTTCTTTGGTTTCATTTACAACTAGACATTGGTTATGTTTTGCAAGATCTTCTAGGTCTACAACATATACATTTCCACGTCTAATCCCTTTAAAGACCAAACTATTATCATTAGGATTTGTTACAATACATAGTGATGGTTTAAACATAACATCATATCCTTTATCACATAATTGACTAATGCTTAACAAGTTATGTTTAAGACCATCAACATATCTAACATTATCTATAAAAGTAGAAGGGGTGATTTGAACTTTACCAATGCCAATGATGTGACCTTGGTTGTTGTCTCCAAACGTCACAACACCTCCCTTCTTAGCTTCAAGGGTGAAAAATTGGTCTTTATCACCCGTCATGTGCCTTGAGCAGCCACTATCCAAATACCAGCAATTTTTGTTGACCTTGGCTGCAAGACACTCCTACACAAGCAAATCATGTCATCTTAGGTACCCAAGTTTTCTTGGGTCCTTCATGGTTAGTCAAGTTGGTTCCTTTTGGAACCCATACCCTTTTAATTTTTCTTTTAGTTTTCCTTTTCCTATAGTCACATGTATTTGCTTTATGTCCTATATTTCCACAACAGAAACAGGTGATTTTCTTAGTTTTTGTTTCCCCAGCTTTAACAAAGAAATTACTAAGAAGTTTTTGCTTATTCCTTGGTTTGTACCCTAAGCCTGCTTTATTAAATACTGCACGTTGACTATTTAGTATCATGTTTAACTTTTCTGAACTATATGTAAATTTTTCAACTAAGGGTTTGTATTTGTTAAGTTCTTTAGTTAATGTTTGATTTTCTGTTTTTAAATCATTTAGTTCTTTTGTTAGATCCTTGTTTAAGACTTGTTTATGGTTTGAAAGTTCCTTAGTTAGTTTTTCATTATCTTTAGTTAAGGTGTTAGTCTTCTTAATTAAAAGTTGATTGCTTGTCTTAAGTTCTAGATTTTCTTTGGTAAGATTATCTTTATCCTTAATTAATGAATCATGCTTATGAATATAAGTTTGATTAGTTACTTTTAGTTCTCTGTTTTTAACATTTATATTCTTATACTCAATCATTAATTCATTGAACGCATCATAAAGTTCATCAAAAGAAAAATCAGGATGCGTATCGGAAGTTACCTCGTCTTCGTTGGCCATGAAGCAGAAATTGGCCTTTTCTTCTTGTTCCTCGTCAGAAGAGGAGGATGATGAGTCGGAGTCGGATAGTGTAGTGACAAGAGCTTTCTTCTTCTTGTACTTACTCCCCTTCTTCAGTAAGGGGCATTCAGCTCTTATGTGACCCGGCTTCTTGCACTCGTAACATCCAATCCCCTCGTTTTCTCTTTCCTTACCTTTGTCCTTCCGGTAGAAATTTGAGGGCCCTCTCCTTTGATGATAGGACTTCTTGTGGTTGATGAATTTCTTGAATTTGCGCACAAGAAGAGCCTCACCACCATCTTCCTCATCTTCTTCTTCTTCACTGCTGCTGCTGCAAGATAAGTCCTTGTTAGAAGAAGTAGATTTTAAAGCTATTACCTTTTTCTTATGGGTAGACTCTTCCTCGTGTTGTTTCATGGTGAGTTCGTGAGTCATCAGGGATCCAAGGAGCTCCTCAAGTGGAAGCTTGTTCAAGTCTTTAGCTTCTTGGATCGCTGTCACTTTAGCTTCCCACAACCTCGGTAGACATCGAAGGATTTTCCTGACAAGCTCACTGTTAGTATAGTTCTTGCCAAGGCTTTTTAGGCCATTGACAATATCAGTAAACCTAGTGAACATGGATGTGATAGTTTCATTTGAATCCATTTTAAATAGTTCATATTTATGAACCAAGATGTTTATTTTGGATTCCTTGACTTGATTCGTGCCCTCATGGGTCACTTCAAGTCTGTCCCAAATTTCTTTTGCTGAATTACAAGTTGAAATCCTATTGAATTCATTACGGTCTAAGGCACAATAGAAGACATTCATTGCTTTAGAGTTTAATTGTGCCTTCCTCATGTCATGTTCATCCCAATCCGTTTCTAGTTTGGGTACCTTGACACCATCTATATATATGGATGGGATGTATGGGCCATTTACAACAATGGTCCACATCTCATAGTCTTGGGCTTGGATGAATATTTTCATCCTAGCCTTCCAGTATGAGTAGTCGGATCCATTGAAGAAAGGGGGTCTTTGGGTGGACTGACCCTCAATGTGAGAAGATCCAAATGGGGTTGTCATTTTGATCTTTTAACTCTTGAGTGGAAGAGTTTTTGGCTCTGATACCACCTGTTGCCCAGATAGACAACCCAAGAGGGGGGGGTGAATTGGGTTTTAAAACAATTTGGATAATTTAAAACGTTATGGATGATTAATTAAAAACTATGCCAAGTTATTTAATTAATTACTATGTGCTGTGAGCAATATGAAATGAGAAGAGGAAGAGACAATCAATCACAAACACAAGTTTTATAGTGGTTCGGAGCTATCCCTTGCTCCTACGTCCACTCCCCAAGTTTCTCTTGGGAATACACTATAACCCCCTTGGATTACAGCCGGTTGTTTTGCAAGCTCACAACCAAACTTGTTGTTTTACGAGCTAACAACGAACTCGGTCGGTTTTCCCAGGCTCACCGACTAGAACCAACCCCGATTGTTTTCCCGGGCTCACAATCAAACCCTTTCACACGTTGGTTTTAAAACTGGCTCACCAACTAACCTTTATCCCCTTGATTCAATCCCCCGATTGAACCAAGTAAATACACGTAGTAGAAAGAAAACAGAAAATAAGCTTCTCAAAAGCAGGTATGAAACAATATATTCAAGGATGAGTTTAGAAGCCCTCAAACGCTTTTAAGCTTAAGTAGAGGAATGGCTTCTTGACTCTGGTCTCCTCTTGGATGAGTGATCGACTTGAATGTAGGAGGAGGAAGCTTTGAATGCTGGGGAGAAGTTGGTGGCGCAGTAAATGCTGATCTCCCCTTTTTCTCGTTGAAGAGCACTTGCAAAGCTTGAAGACTTGAATGCTTGGAGTGGAATGTATGTTCTCTATTTTGCTACAGTCTTCTGTGGCTATTTAAGCCAACCCCCACGGAAACTAGCCGTTACTCCACTTTTTCTGGCCGTTCTGCACACTCTGCGCAGCCTGACAATGTGACCGTTGGTGGGTTGGAGTCGACTCGCGCGATCAGGAGTCGACTCGGCTGTAGCGGGAGTCGACTCAAGCTTTTCAGGAGTCGACTCGGCAACTGTTCCAAGTTTGAATTAAAGTTGCCGTCACGACTGGGAGTCGACTCGTCTTGGCCCGGAGTCGACTCGCCAACTTCTGGCGCTGACCTGGCAATTTTGGAGTCGGCTTTTCCTCTGTAGACCGTGGATACAAATTTGAATTTTGCCCTCTCGAGTCGACTCGACTGTCCTGGGAGTCGACTCGAATCTCAGAGCCCGAACTCCCGATTCTCTGTCTTTTGGCTCATCCAGTCTTGGAGTCGACTCGAACTTCCTTGGAGTCGACTCGGCTCTCAGTTTCCGAAAGTTGGTCTTCTGCCTTTTGACGTGAAGCTTGTCTTGGTGTCGACTCGAGCTGTCTGGGAGTCGACTCGAATCTCAGTGGCAGTAACATGGTTTTCTCTGTTGATGGTCGCACAATCTTGGAGTCGACTCGCGTAATGCGGGAGTCGACTCGAATCTCAGAGTCCATAAAACACTCTCTGACTTTTTCTTTGTGCACCGGTGGGAGTCGACTCGCGTTCCACTGGAGTCGACTCGAATCTCAGAGTCCATAAAACACTCTCTGACTTTTTCTTTGTGCACCGCTGGGAGTCGACTCGCGTTCCACTGGAGTCGACTCGAATCTCAGATCTGAAAGACTGCTCTTCTATCCTTCTGTCTGTTTTCAGTCGGAGTCGACTCATACTGATTAGGAGTCGACTCGAGCTCGTGCCAGTGACCTTGATACGCTTGGAGTCGACTCGTGAAACTCGGGAGTCGACTCGAGTCTCAGACATTGGTTCAGCAGACTTCTTAACTTATCCAAAATACTGTAAACCATGTCTAGAAACACTTGAGCAGGATTTTCACTGAAACACTCAATTGAATTCATTAGTAATCACACGATATACTCAAATGCTTTGAGCTCATCAAAATCAAACGGGGTTTTAATCAATCACTCCACAATAGTCTTGGGACACATTGTGTCAAAAAGGGGTATTGAGGTAGATAAAGCAAAAGTTGATCTTATTTCTAATCTTCCTCCACCTAAATCCGTGAAACAAATCCGTTCTTTTCTTGGCCATGCTGGTTTTTACCGTCGTTTCATTAAAGACTTCAGCAAAATCTCTAGGCCCTTGTGCAATCTCCTTGCCAAGGATACACCCTTTATCTTTGATGAAGCATGTAAAGAGGCCTTTGAAATGCTCCGATCTAAGTTGTCTACAGCACCTGTCATACAACCTCCCAATTGGACCCTTCTATTCGAACTTATGTGTGATGCTTCTGACTATGCCATTGGGACGGTTTTAGGGCAACGACTAAAAAAGTTACCTCACGTCATCTACTACGCTAGTAAAATATTCTCAGATGCACAATTGAATTACACCACTACTGAGAAAAAATTACTAGATGTATTATTTGCTTTGGACAAGTTTCGGTCCTATCTCTTAGGGTCCAAGGTTATTGTGTTCACTGATCATTCTGCTCTCCGGTACCTCCTTTCAAAGAAGGACACCAAGCCTCGCCTAATTCGATGGATCTTGTTGTTACATGAATTTAATCTAGAAATTCGTGATAAGAAAGGTACCACAAATGTTGTAGCAGACCATTTGTCTAGAATCCTTCTCGAGCCTCCTCATAACATTTCACCACTTCATGACTGCTTTTCAGATGAACAATTGTTTGAGGTACAATAAGTAAAAATACCATGGTTTGCCAACATAGTGAACTATCTTGCCATAGGACAAATTCTCGATCATTGGTCCAAGCAGGACAAGGATCGATTCTTTTCGCAAATTAAGTTCTACTTTTGGGATGACCCCGATCTGTTTAAGTACTGTCCTGATTAAGTAATCCGTCGATGTGTGCCGGAATGTGAATTTCAGAATATTCTTGATTTTTATCATACCCAAGCCTGCGGAGGACATTTTGGAGGTAGAAAAACTGCAGCTAAAGTCTTACAAAGTGGATTTTATTGGCCCTCCTTGTTCAAAGATGCTCACAATTTTTGCCAGACTTGTGAGCAATGCCAGCGAATGGGTACAATCACCCGTAGAGATATGATGCCACTCAACCCCATTTTAATTATAAAAATTTTTGATGTCTGGGGTATTGACTTCATGGATCCTTTCCCACGTTCTTTTGGTTTTGAGTACATTCTTGTCGGGGTTGACTATGTCTCGAAGTGGGTAGAAGCAGTTGCCACTAGGACTAATGATCATAAAGTTGTGGTTAAGTTCTTATAAACAAACATATTTAGTCGCTTTGGCACACCCCGAGCTATCATTAGTGATGGGGGATCACATTTCTGCAACCGATCTTTTGAAGCTTTGGTTCGCAAATATTCAATCACCCACAAAGTTGCCATTCCGTACCATCCCCAAACAAGCGGACAAGTTGAAGTTTCCAATAGGGAGATAAAATACATCTTAGAAAAAACAATACACCCCGATAGGAAAGATTGGTCTCAAAGGTTAAACGATTCTCTCTGGGCTTATCGTACTGCCTATAAGACTCCTATTGGCATATCTCCTTATCGACTGATTTTTGGAAAAGCTTGCCACTTACCCATAGAACACGAGCATAGAGCTTTTTGGGCCATTAAAAAATTTAACTTTGATATGGCAGCAACTGGTTCTAATCGAAAACTTCAACTCAACGAGCTTGAAGAGTTACGCAATGAGGCATATGAAAATGCCAATATTTACAAGGCAAGGACTAAGGCTTTTCATGACAAATTCATTAACCGTAAGTCTTTCGAGCCTAATCAAAAGGTTTGGCTATTCAATTCTAAATTGTGTCTCTTCTCTGGTAAACTTCGCTCTAGGTGGGATGGTCCCTTTTTAGATCGAAAGGTTTTTTCCTCATGGTGCGGTAGAAATTCAGAACATCAGTGATGGTCGTGTCCTAAACGTCAATGGTCAAAGATTGAAACCTTACATAGAGTGTCTTGCAGATGGACAGTTGATTGAATCCCTTAATTTAATGGATCCTATTTATCAGGATAATTAAGGATATACTGCATCTGGCTGAAGACGTTAAACTTAGCGCTTGTTGGGAGGCAACCCAATTTTCGTAGTTCATTTTTGCATTTTTCTTATTACATTTTTCAATGTTTTACAGGATCCCTCATATTACTGATGCAACTACAGTAAAATGCTTCTATCCTCCATATGCATCATATTTTCGTCCAAAATAAAAATAATAAAAAATAAAAAAAATAAAAAAATAATAATAATATAATAATAAAAAAATAATAATAATAAATAAATAAATATTGAGGATAATGTCTAATCTAGGTTGGGGGTATAGGATTCGTATTTTTGAAGAAAGTTTTCATATTTTTAAATAAGTTTATCTCAAAAAAAAGCCTAATTTCTATGCTGAAATGATAAACATACAAAGTATATAAAATCTAAAAAGCCCAATGACAAGTCAGGAGTAAGACAATTTGAGTTCTTTTCATTAAAAGTCCTTTCAGTGAGTTGTAAGATAATTTTTACTTTAGAATTTTACAACACACATGGCCTGCACTTCTAAAGGTTAGGTTCAACATTATGTTGTTAAGTCTAGTAGCAACCTTGAGTCCTGATGAATCATTCCTATCTAATTCACTATTATCTCATATATTAAAAAAAAAGAAAGAGAAAACAATATTGACCTTGAAAAAGACGATAGTGTGAAAGCCGTCGTTGTAAAAATTTGAGTAAACTGGAATATTACAGATAAAGCCCATGAGGTATTAAAGTAAATATCCACAACTCTTGAAATTCTGCAAGATAGAATGATTTTGAATCAGTGATTAGGTCTTATCTGACCAATTCTTGGAAACTACTAGCTTTAGCAGTATTTTGGGGGATCTAAAATCTTAGCTTGTGTAAGGTCTAGATATCACCGAGCATCCAAGTATAAGTAAGCCTTACAAGTCTCTAACAAAGACTTAATGACTTCAACTTGAACTGCATCTTGATCTAGGCTTTGGGCTGACTTAGTAATTAAAACTTTGTGTGCTTTTGAAATTATTGGCACTTATGCATTTGAAATCAGATTTTATAAAACAGTAAATAAATTCTTTAGCTAGCGACAGTAGTTTGTGGGTATCTGAGCCGGAAACCCTCATGAGACAAAATTTGTCCATTAGGGCCACCTAGGGGTTTAAAGCCTTATTGCATATGGTAAATGCAATCACGATTCCTGCGAAAGTGAGTTAGTTTTTTTTATGTTGCTTGAGGACTAGCAAAAGGTAGGTTTGGGAGTGTGATAAGTGCTAAATAATGCATAAATTAATATCTTATTCATGGCACTTATCATTATTTTAATTCAAATATTTTGTAAATTCAACTAGAAAATTGTGTTACCTTCATCATTGCATTTTAATAAATTATTAAAGATAATTCGAGTTTTACTTATTTACTGATTAAGCTTAATGTATGCAGGTCGAGTCAAGCTTAATTAGGAAAAGCCTAAACTGACACTGCATCATTTCACAATTTTACATCCTCTAGAGTCAACTCCAAGAACTCTCCTCCAAAACCCAGTGCTTCCTATTAATTTCCGTTTCTTCACAAGTTCACCTACTTCTCTTTCCACACTTTTCAATTATTTATTTCTCAGATCTCAAAGTATATCATCTATTCATCCATAGTTGCACAGATCTCAGAGAATTCTAGTCATTGGCCTTTTCCCAGCCGAATAGGATTAATTCTCCTGTTTCAAACGGTTCAATTCCCATCTTTCCAACCAAGCCAAATCAAATCCACGGATAAAATCCCAGCTGCTTCATCCTCTCGAACTTCTTATCACATCCGTAGATCAACTTCCATCCTGAGGATGATAGTGGTATTTTGATGATTAATACAATGATTAAGAGTATGTTACAAGTTAATTCGATACATCATTAATAAGTCTGTCACTTTCGATACATTAGTATAATGAGATTAAGATGTATTTCAATGATTATTAATGAGATAAAATTTATGATAGGAAAGGGATAGTGAATTCTAAATTCTAATTCGGCAAAGTTTCAAGTGAAACATACTCTTAAGTGGACAATAGTAATTTTCATTGTTTGGAGTATGTAGCACTACCATGACATATATTCAAAATTCTTTAAAGGTTATTTCATTGATTATATGGATGAATCTAACCTTAAGTTGCAGCAAAGTGTGGATTGAGTCGACCCCAAGATTGATTGAGTCGACCCTAAGATTGATTGAGTCGACCCCAAGATTGATTGAGTCGACCCCGGCACATCAAAAAACCATCTGGCACACTTCTGCAAAAATGGCACGGATGAACAGTACTTGGGTCGACCCAAGAAAAGGATGAGTCGACCCAATCCTCAAGCCTCAAGAAAACAGTTCTCTGGAAACTCTAAGAGGGTCGACCCAAATGAAACGTGAGTCGACCCAAACTTGAGTCGACCCCAAGTTAACATGAGTCGACCCAAAGGCAATGACATTCAAAAATAGGTTCTCTGGAAACCCTGAGAGGGTCGACCCAAGTGGAAGTTGAGTCGACCCAACTGAACCTTGAGTCGGCCCAAAAAGGTGTTGAGTCGACCCAAGTGAAGGAAGGCAGAAATGCAAGGTTCTGTGGTTCTGAGAGGGTCGACCCCAGTAAAAGTTGAGTCGACCCAAGTGAAAGTTGGGTCGACCCCAGTAAAAGTTGAGTCGACCCAAGCACGGGCAGAAGCAAAATGGCTAGTTCTGCAGAAGTACTTTTTGACCTCCCAACAGTGAGTAACGGCTAGTTTTTGAATTCTAACCATTGGGGCTTGTCCAATGGATGAAGGATACTATTTAAAGTGACACTATTCATCAGAGGAAACATCCTTTTTGCAAAATAACAAAGCATACACAAAAAAGACAAGTGCCCTAATCTTCTTCATCCAAGTGCTTCATTCAAGAGTCAAAAGAAAGTGGTTGAGCAGATTCCAAGAGATATTAAGAGCTCCATCCACCCTTGAAGAGTGAAGCATTCTTGACAAAGAAGAGAGAAGTCTCATCAAGCGATAACTATTCTCTAAACTCTTCTTTGTAGCTTATATATGTTATATTTGCTCATCTAGGAGCTTCAACTTTCTTCTTTCTTTTTATTAATCACCTTGTAAAGGTTTGTTGGTGAGCCCGCAAAACCAACGGTGTAGGTTTATTGGTGAACCCGTAAAACTAATTGTGAAGGTTCGTTGGTGAGCCCGTAAAACCAACATAGGTTCTTGGTGATCCCGGAAAACCAAAGTGTAAAGGTTTTTGGATTGTGAGCCCGGAAAACAATCCAACTGTAATCCGCGGGATTATAGTGAATTCCCAAGGGGTCGCTTGGGGAGTGGACGTAGGTGCTTAGGAGAGCACCGAACCACTATACTTCTTGTGTGTTTGTATTGTGCATTGTTCTAATTTCACTCACTCATCAATTGACAGAAGTAAGATAGTAAAAATCAAGAGAAACCAATTAACCCCCCCCCCTCCTGGCTTGTCACCTTGGGCAACAAGTGGTATCAGAGCGAGGTGCTCATATAGTATTTGTTGATCTCACAATCAAAAGACAAAGATCATGACAACCCAAGTGGGATGTTCCATGAGTGAGGGACAATCCACAAATAGACCTCCTCTATTTAATGGCACTAATTACACATACTAGAAAGCTAGGATGAGGATATTCATTCAAGCTCTAGATATAAATTGTGGTATATTATAATTAGAGGACCTCACACACCCACAATTAGTATAGAGGGCACTTTCATTCCCAAATCAGAAATGGATTGGAATGAGAATGATAGAAGACTAACACAATTAAATGCTAAAGCAATAAATGTACTTTACTGCTCACTAGATGTAAGTAAATTCAATAGAATATCTACATGCATCTCCGCAAAAAAAATTTGGGATAAACTTGAGGTCACACATGAAGGAACTAATCAAGTTAAAGACTCAAAGATAAACATATTAGTACATAAGTATGAGTTGTTTAAAATGAAATCCACTGAGTCCATAACTGAAATGTTTACTCGTTTCACGAAAATCATAAATGGGCTAAAGAGTCTAGGAAAGTCTTATACTAACTCGAAATTGGTGCAAAAAATTCTCAGGTCTCTACCAAGAGTTTGGAAGGCCAAGGTAACCGCAATTCAGGAAGCAAAGGACCTCAATACACTGCAATTGGAGGAACTTCTAGGATCACTCATGACCCATGAGTTGACCATGAGGCAAAATTCAGAAGATGAGGTCAAGAGAAGAAAGACCATTGCCCTAAAGTCTACCACTCCAAAACAAGAAACTGAATCAGAAGAATATGATGATGATGATGAACTTGATGAAGAAGGAATGGCTATGCTTGGAAGAAAATTCAGAAAATTTATGAGAGGTAAGAAGAAATTTCATAAAAAGAAACCCTTCTTCAAAGGTAGCTCAAGCAAAGAAAAGGGTAAGGACAAAGAGAAAGAAAAGAAAACACCAATTTGTTATGAGTGTAACAAGCCCGGGCATTTTAAGATAGATTGCCCGGAATTAAAGTGGATGGCAAGAAAACTTAAGAAGAAGAACTTCATGGCTGAATGGAGTGAAAGTGAGGAGTCAAGTTCTGAAGAGGAAGATCATCAAGAGATGGCCCAAATCTGCCATATGGCCAATGACGATGAGGTAGATTCTGAACTTGAATGTGATTTTACTGTGATGAATTACATGATGCATTTTTAGAACTCATGGAAGAACACAAAAAACTGATCAATAAAAATAAAGTTCTAAAAGAAGAAAATCAATCTCTTATCAAAGATAAGCTGAAACTATCTAATAATTATGAAACATTAAGTAGGAGACTCACAAATGAAACCAAAAATCTAATTGCTGAAAATGTCAAGTTAAAAGAAGATGTTAAAAAATATAAATTCTTAGTAGACAAGTTTACACTTAGCTCAACCAAATTAAATATGATTCTTGATAGTCAAAAAGCTGTATATGATAAAGCTGGATTAGAATATAAAATAAATAGGAAACAAAAATACTTAAAGAACATATTTGTAAAAGCTAAAAATGAAAATATAACTTACCATTGTTGCAATAAATTAGGACATAAAGCATATGAATGTAACTATAGAAAGTCTAGCTACAACAAATTGAGTAACAATTATAAGCTTAAATCCGAGAAAGTTTGGGTTCCAAAAGGAACATCAAGTACTAACCCTAAAGGACTCAACATAGTTTGGGTACCTAAAGCTCATTTTTGATCTTGATTGCAGGGGTGTCTTGCAGCTAATAAGGTGGATAAACGATGGTATCTAGATAGCAGCTGTTCAAGACACATGACCGGTGACGTAGACCAATTTGTCACCTTAGAGTCTAAGAAGGGTGGAGTAGTAACCTATGGAGACAATGGAAAATGGTATATCATTGGAAAGGGTAAAATTTTCATTACTCCATCTACCTTCATAGAAAATGTCTTATTAGTTAATGGTTTGAAACATAACCTACTTAGCATAAGTCAATTTTGTGATAAAGGGTTTAAAGTCACATTTGAAGCATCAGTATGCATAATCACAAATCCTAAAGATAATAGCATTGTACTTATAGGACAAAGGCAAAGAAATATTTACATGGTAGATCTTCACGAATTAGGCAAGAAAAATAGATTATGTTTAATTACTAATGAAGAAAAGAAAAATGAAATAAGTTGGCTTTGGCATCGTAGACTAGGACATGCTAGTATGGATTTAATATCAAAACTAGTCAAGAAGGAATTAATAAAAGATGTGCCAAAATTGATCTTTGAAAAGGACAAAATTTGTGGACCATGCTCATTAGGAAAACAAACAAAATCATCCTTCAAATCAAAGAATATAGTATCAACAACTAGGCCTTTTGAACTCATACATATGGATCTATTTGGACCCACTAGAACTGCGAGTCTAGGAGGAAAGAAGTATGGACTAGTTATAGTAGATGATTTTTCAAGATATACATGGGTTTCATTTTTGGCACATAAGAATGAAGCATTTTCAGCATTCTTGAAACATTATAATAATATCATAAATGAAAAAAAGCTCACCTTAATAGCAATTCGAAGTGATCATGAAACTGAATTTGAAAATCAACACTTTGAAAAATTTTGTAATGAAAATGGTATCTCACATCAATTTTCAGCACCTAGAATGCCTCAACAAAATGGAATTGTTGAACAGAAAAATAGGACCTTGGCAGAAATGGCACGCACAATGTTGTGCGAGTCAAATCTTCCAAAGTACTTTTGGGCTGAAGCTATAAGCACTGCTTGCCATATTCTAAATCGGATTTTAATACGACCTATAACCAAGAAAACTCCTTATGAACTTTGGAAGAATAAGAAACCAACCGCTAAATATCTTAGAGTATTTGGATGTAGATGTTTCATTTTAAACAATGGCAAGGAGGATCTAAGTAAATTTGATGCCAAGTCAGATGAAGGTATCTTCTTAGGATACTCCACATCTAGTAGGGCATACAGAGTGTTTAATAAAAAAACTATTGTAGTCGAAGAGTCAGTTAATATCATATTTGATGAGTTTGATAGTGAGTCTGCTAGGAAAGAAAATATCCTTGATGATGATGCAGGAATTATTAACTTTGAAAAATTGAATCTTGATGACGTGCCAAATCAAGATAAGGAAACTGATCGCGTGCCACCACAATCTCGAGACTTGCCAAAGAAATGGAGGTATGCATATGGACATCCTAAAGACTTAATCATTGGTGATCCATCTCAAGGGTAAGAACTCGATCCTCTCTCAGAAATTTAAATGATTATCTTGCTTTTGTTTCACAGTTAGAACCTAAGACTTATGAAGAAGCTGAAAAAGACACCAATTAGATAAATACTATGCAAGAAGAATTAAATCAATTCAAAAGAAGTAATGTATGGACATTAACTGAGAGACCAAAGCATAACTCTGTAATTGGAACAAAATGGGTCTTTAGAAATAAATTAGATGAAAATGGGGTAGTTATAAGAAATAAAGTTAGACTTGTAGCTAAGGGATACAATCAAGAAGAAGGGATAGACTTTAAGGAAACATTTGCTCCTGTGGCTACATTAGAGGCTATTAGGTTACTTCTAGCTTTTGCATGTTTTATGGATTTCAAGTTGTATCAAATGGATGTAAAAAGTGCCTTCTTAAACGGTTTTATAGAGGAAGAGGTATATGTAGAGCAACCTCCTGGTTTTGAAAATCATGAATTGCCAAATCATGTATTTAGACTACATAAGGCATTATATGGACTAAAACAAGCACCTAGGGCTTGGTATGATCGACTAAGCAAATTTCTACTGAATAATGATTTCAGTAGAGGAAATGTAGACAAAACACTTTTTCTTAAAAGAGAAGACAAAAATCTGCTAGTGGTACAAATATATGTAGATGACATAATTTTTGGTGCCACAGATGACAATCTTTGCAAAGAGTTTGCTAATGTAATGTAAGGAGAATTCGAGATGAGTTTAATGGGAGAACTAAATTTCTTTCTCGGGTTACAAATCAAACAAACTAAAGAAGGTATCTTCATTCATCAAACTAAGTATACAAAGGAAATATTAAAGAAGTTTGGGAATGAAAATCACAAGGGAGTAGGCACCCCAATGAATCCCACTAGTAAGCTAGACAAAGATGAGAAAGGAAAAAGTATTGATATGAAGCTTTATAGAGGATTAATTAGATCCTTGCTCTATCTTACTGCTAGTAGACCAGACATAGTATTTAGTGTGGAAATATGTGCTAGATACCAATCAGATCCTAAGGAGTCACATTTCAGTGCTGTTAAAAGAATCCTTAGATATTTAAGAGGAACTACAAACATAGGATTATGGTACTCAAGAGACTCCTGTCTAGATTTGCTTGCCTTCTCAGATGCAGATTTTGCTGGATGCAAATTAGATAGGAAGAGCACTAGTGGAACATGTCAATTTTTAGGAAATAACTTAGTATCATGGTTTAGCAAAAAGCAGAATTCAGTAGCACTATCAATGGCTGAAGCTGAATATATAGCTGCCGGCAGTTGTTGTGCTCAAGTACTATGGCTTAAGCAACAACTAGAGGACTATGGAGTTAAACTAGATAACATTCCTATAAAGTGTGATAATACTAGTGCCATCAACCTTACTAAAAATCCGGTTCAGCACTCTAAAGCCAAACACATTGAAATAAGATATCATTTTATTAGAGATCATGTGCAAAATGGAAACATATGTATTGAGCATGTATGTACTGAGAAACAATTAGCTGACATATTCACAAAACCTTTGAGTGAAGATAGATTTTGCATGCTAAGGAGGGAATTAGGCATATGTGATCCTTTTGATTGAGGAGATATAAAAAGGAGCAAGCCGTATCATGATACTCTCCTCCCATTTCTAAAAACCCATGAAACATTAGTCAAACTAGTCATCTATAGATTTCTAACTCATGTATCATTATCCTAGAAAGAATTTGTAAGGATTGAAAGAAAAGAAAATTTTTAAAGGGAAAGGAAGAGAAAGAAAAATTTCTGAACTTGGGTCGACCCAACCCAGAATGGGGTCGACCCAAGAAAAATCTAGGGTCAACCCAACGACGGGACCCCACTGTTAAAAGGGGGACCCGTGAGCTATCTAGGGCACTGTATTCTCTTTGTCCTCTTCCGAAAACCCTATTCCCCACTCTCAAATCTCTTCCAATCATCTCCAAACAGTAGATTAGATCAAGATCTTGAAGAAATGGGACCCAAGAGAGCCGTAGCCAAGCGATCCGGGAGGGTTTTACGGACCACCCGTGCGGATAGAGTTGCTACAGAGCCTTCTACAGTGTCTCCACAAGGTGAGACACGTGTAGAGCCTCCTCCTCCTCCCTCCCCTTCAGTCCAACTTGCGAAATTTACGGGGAGACCGGTTACCACGAGGAGAAGGATCCACTCCGAGTTTTTGGATCAAGAAGGGTTCCGTTTGAGGGAATGGATCCGAAGGCAAGGATGGGAGTATCTTTGCTCCCTAGATGTGGTGATCTACCCAGGATTGGTTCGTGAGTTCTATGCCTTCCTGAAAACTGAAATGGGAGGGCTTATATCTGAAGTCCGAGGGGTAAAAGTTAGGGTTTCAAAAGAGAGTTTGAGTGAGTTGCTTCATCTCCCCTGCAAAGGAGCAACTCTAGAAAAGCCCGAAAATAAGTTGAGAGCCTTGCAGTTGATTCTTGAGAATGAAGACTTTGATTATTCAGAAAATGTAATAGCAAGCTCTCTTTCAGCTGAAATGAGGTTGTTGCACAACTTCATAGGTCGGATTTTGTTTCCGAAAAGCGGAAGATTTGATCTCATTTCTGAGCGAGACCTGGTCGTCATGGAGCACATTATTCAGGGCATTCCCCTGAATCTCCCAGCTATGATACTCAGGCAGATGAGAAAGGTCATATGCAATTCTAGAGTCTCCCTGCCTTATGGTATGATACTCATCCTGATCTTCCGACGGCATGATATATCAGTAGAGGGAGAGATCTCCAGGCATCTACTATTTACTGACACATACACTGCACGATTCCTTATTCGCATGGGTTATGAGAAGGTGAACGGGCAGTGGGTACGTGCAGGAGCTGGGATTCCGGGTGATGCACCAGAGGGTGATGCACCAGAGATTGGAGACCCCATCCCTGGGGATGAGGAGCCTACGGATCATCCTACAGCACCTTTAGAGGCTGGACCTTCGTCATCTGTTCCTGCGAGATACACAGATGAGTTTTGGAGTAGGATGACTGAGCTTATGTCAGCTCAGGCGAGGACTATCACTGATGGACTGACGAGCAGATTGGATATTATGACTGCTGAGATTAGCGATCTTAGAGAGCAGATAGGAGCTCTACGGAGAGAGAGAGAGGTTCATGGACCATCTGTGCCCCAGGCAGCTGAGTCAGAGATTTCGGCACAGAGTCATCCAGCTCACCGAGCTCCACGCCAGACTCAGTCCCATCAGGCTCGACCTCCCCTCGCCACTTATGCTAGGAGGATGAGAACTAGATCACAGCCATTAGATACCCCCTAGGCTGATATTAGCATTATGATTAGAGCCTAGGATATGTATCTAGTTCTCATATGTATTTTGTGTTGATCATGTACTTTGTACTTTGATTGAGGAACATTGTATTTGTTTTGTTTTGGCATTATTGTACTACAATGTTCCATTTTGATCAATGAAACTAAAATGTTTGTTAATTATTGTGTCTACTTATCTATTCCCATGCACCTATTTGATGATAACAAAAAGGGGGAGAAGCAAGGAAAGAGAAATAAGTTGACAAACAAGTTGAAAATTATAATAGGAAAGAGTATACATTTAAGGGGGAGCAATTTGTAACAATGAAAATGTTAAAGTCTAAGATTTAAATCGAATTTCAAAATTTGGCACATAGAATTTCAGAATTTGGCACATACCTTTCACACCTCGATACATAATCTGAAACTCATGCTTTATCTCAAATTTTTGAAGTTTCATCTTTAATGAAATATAAAAGAAAAGGGGAGTAATTCAAAAGGTCAAATTGGAAACATTTGGATGAAATAGGGGGAGACTTCACTCTCAAATTTGAAAAGCTGAAATTCAGCAACTTGAGCCCTTCTAAAACTAATTTTAAGATAAGTATCAATAGGCTCATACTCAATATTTTGTAATCATCAAAAAGGGAGAGATTGAGGATGATAGTGGTATTTTGATGATTAATACAATGATTAAGAGTATGTTACAAGTTAATTCGATACATCATTAATAAGTCTGTCACTCTCGATATATTAGGATAATGAGATTAAGATGTATTCAATGATTATTAATGAGATAAAATTTGTGATAGGAAAGGGATAGTGAATTCTAAATTCTAATTCAGCAAAGTTTCAAGTGAAACATACTCTTAAGTGGACAATAGTAATTTTCATTGTTTGGAGTATGTAGCACTACCATGACATATATTCAAAATTGTTTAAAGATTATTTCATTGATTATATGGATGAATCTAACCTTAAGTTGCAGCAAAGTGTGGATTGAGTCGACCCCAAGATTGATTGAGTCGACCCCAAGATTGATTGAGTCGATCCCAAGATTGATTGAGTCGACCCCGGCACATCAAGAAACCATCTGGCACGCTTCTGCAAAAATGGCACGGATGAACAGTACTTGGGTCGACCCAAGAAAAGGATGAGTCAACCCAATCCTCAAGCCTCAAGAAAACAGTTCTCTGGAAACCCTGAGAGGGTCGACCCAAATGAAACTTGAGTCGATCCAAACTTGAGTCGACCCCAAGTTAACATGAGTCGACCCAAAGGCAATGACATTCAAAAATAGGTTCTCTGGAAACCCTGAGAGGGTCGACCCAAGTGGAAGTTGAGTCGACCCAACTGAACCTTGAGTCGACCCAAAAAGGTGTTGAGTCGACCCAAGTGAAGGAAGGCTGAAATGCAAGGTTCTGTGGTTCTGAGAGGGTCGACCCCAGTAAAAGTTGAGTCGACCCAAGTGAAAGTTGGGTCGACCCCAGTAAAAGTTGAGTCAACCCAAGCACGGGCAGAAGCATAACGGCTAGTTCTGCAGAAGTACTTTTTGACCTCCCAACAGTGAGTAACGGCTAGTTTTTGAATTCTAACCATTGGGGCTTGTCCAATGGATGAAGGAAACTATTTAAAGTGACACTATTCAATAGAGGAAACATCCTTTTTGCAAAATATCAAAGCTTACACAAGAAAGACAAGTGCCCTAATCTTCTTCATCCAAGTGCTTCATTCAAGAGTCAAAAGGAAGTGGTTGAGCAGATTTCAAGAGATATTAAGAGCTCCATCCACCCTTGAAGAGTGAAGCATTCTTGACAAAGAAGAGAGAAGTCTCATCAAGCGATAACTATTCTCTAAACTCTTCTTTGTAGCTTATATATGTTATATTTGCTCATCTAGGAGCTTCAACTTTCTTCTTTCTTTTTATTAATCACCTTGTAAAGGTTTGTTGGTGAGCCCGCAAAACCAACGGTGTAGGTTTATTGGTGAACCCGTAAAACCAATTGTGAAGGTTCGTTGGTGAGCCCGTAAAACCAACATAGGTTCTTGGTGATCCCGGAAAACCAAAGTGTAAAGGTTTTTGGATTGTGAGCCCGGAAAACAATCCAACTGTAATCCGCGGGATTATAGTGAATTCCTCCCAAAGGATCGCTTGGGGAGTGGACGTAGGTGCTTAGGAGAGCACCGAACCAGTATACTTCTTGTGTGTTTGTATTGTGCATTGTTCTAATTTCACTCACTCATCAATTGACAGAAGTAAGATAGTAAAAATCAAGAGAAACCAATTCACCCCCCCCCCCCCCCCCCCCCCACCCCCCTCTTGGCTTGTCACCTTGGGCAACACATCCCAACCTCCAGATTTCCCATCACGCCTGTTTCCATCTTCCTCCACGTCTCTCTACCAAACAGCCCAGCATTCGCGTTTGATCCCAGCCTTCCTATTCATCATCCACGGGCAAGCTCAGCCCCTGTTCCACGTCAAACAAAACTGCCTCCACCCTCCTGGCATTTCGGTAGAGAGCCCCAGCTCATCTCCCCTCCTCTTCGCCCGTGGGATCAACTCAAATCCCAGCTTCTTCCTGATTGATCCCGACGTCCCAAGCTCTCCGAGCTTCCTCCCGTGTCCCACGAATGAAGCTAATGCCGTTCCGTCCGCGATTCAAGGAACATCTCCCAGCCATCCCCTGCTTCGAAACCAAGTTCCAATCCCATCTTCTCCGTAATCCTCTCAAACGCCCACGTCATGCCGCATCCCCTGTTCCCAGCTCATGAATTCGTTTCCTCTTCCCGTTCGGAATTGGTTCCATCTCCACGGGATAAGATCAAATCCCAGCTCACGGCTCTTCACTCCTTCCCAGCCGAATCAACCAACCTTCTTCGGATTCCACGTCCACGAATAGATCCAGCTCCCCCCAGCCGAGATCCCAACGTCTCTCCCTTGTTTCACGCATCTTCATCTCATCCGAATCCCCTGTTCCGTGCCCAAGTATCCCGTGGCTAGCCGGATGAACTTCTCGATCACATCTTCACATCTCGATCCCCTCCACGGAATAATCCCCTGTTTCAACTTACACGTCTCCGTATTCATCCTCATCCCGTGAACAACCCAACTTGTTCCCAACCGATTGCTTCCTCTCAGCCGAGAACACCATCCTACGTTCTATCCCAGCTCCTCTTCCAGCCGAATCTAGCATCATCATTCTCTCTCGCATCCCTTTCCTCCGGAACAATCTCCTTCCGATTTTTCCCAACCGAGTTCATTCTTATCTATGGATCCAATCTTAACCTCCAACCATCTGCCTCTTCCCATGCGCCCAATCCTCTTCGTAAATCAAGCATCCAGCATCTTCTTCCCAACGTCCAGATTGGATATTGCAATCATCCGGATCAGATCAAACCTCCACGAGTTTATCTTCCCATTCGGATCAATACAGAGAAAGAAAGAGAGGGGATGCTGAGTCTATAAAAGGAGGAGAGTTCTCCTTAGGGATTAATTCCTCCTTTTCCCCATCGGGAGAAGAAGAAGCTGGGGTTTGGTTCCAGATCTCTCACAGGCCAAGTTCCCACGGGAAGAAGAGGAAAGGCAGAGAAGAGTTTGGGTATTTTGGGAATGATTTCCCAAAGGAAGAGATGATGATTTGTTGAGAGGGAGCCGACGAGAGGAAGGAGCCAATCATCATGAAGTCCCCCTGCAGTGCAGCTGTTCAACTCTTCATGGAAGGTTAATCTCTTCACTAGGGCTGGATGTAACCGTAACAAAGGGACACGAGTTTTATTTATTTATTTTTTTATTCTTGAAATTGTATAAACTTCTTTGATCTTAATGAATATTTCTTTAATTACATATTTGAATTCTGTGATTTTAAGTATGGTGTTTATACAATTGCTCTTCATGATCACTGAGTAAAAATCAGATAGTTCATGCTTAAGAAAGATGCAGTGTGCTGCCACCTTAGATTAGGGTAGACATTGCATGCCAACTGAAGATGGATTATTTTTAAATTACTTTTGTGAATTTCTATTTAAATGCTTATTAGGCTTGTAGCTAATTTGCATGTTAATTCAAAATAAATTGAAATACAATTAACCCTTGTTCCGATGTTAGTGGTAAATTTCTTGCCCTAGATTTCTCCTAAACTGATATTATTTTAATTATATTTTTTTATTATTAAATTTCTTAGTTTAATTTTCTTCCCAAACTTTTCCTTTTAAATATTTTTTTAAGAAAACAACTGTACCCCAATCCCTGTGGATCGATACCCGTAATCACTATCCTACCAGATACGTGCTATTTCGTGGTCTTCAAAATTGACTATCAGTGGCTACGTGTAGCATTATGAGAGCCATGAAGCTCTCCAAATGATCTAGGAGATTGGTGGCATTGTCATACAGCTCCACCTGGGCATCTTGAGTAGAGGTGGGTTCGGTTCCTTCATGATATGCCAGGAGCTCTGAGAAAAAGTTGAGGTCATTGTTTGCCCTCAGAGCTTATTCTCTGAGGGCCTGAATCTGTCGGGCCACTTTTTTGATTCTCCTATCGAGGTCGGCATCTCGCTAGGGCGAGGGCTCCATGAGGCAAAAAGACGAGAGGCTTTGGACAAACTCCTCATCGGAATGGGGGCTTCAAGTATGTCGTTTTCTATTTTGGCCGGGACTGCTCCATAGAGTACACTGGCTTCGGTGAGACCTCTCCTAGTCTTGGTGTTGAGAGCGATGGCTGACTAGGCACATGTCATGCATTGATGATTGAGAGTGGTGGCTGGGCTGGTCAGATTCTGGCTGGATCAGCTCCGATCATGCCACTACATGCTGCAGGCCCTAGATTTCCGTAGCCAGCGTCTGCACCTGTCGAACGAGCTGGTTGAATTGCTTATTGTCCATGAGTGATGTGGGTTGTTCTAGCAGAGCAGCTTCTGGGCTTCGCAACAATCCTTGGGAGGTCGAAGCGCGGCGTTGCAAAGCATGCGACGCATTATGGGATCCTCATGATTCATGCTAGTTGTCCCTCTCTTCAATGGATGTTGATGTTACTGGGGCAAGGTGCCCTCCTTCTAGCATCAATTTGTTGCCATCGAATCCTGGCTAAGGTTAAAGAGCAGCTCTGATGACCTTGAGGTTGGCTTGGGACGAGTTAAGTGGCCGAGGTGCGGGGGGTGGATCTTTTTTGGAGATGGCCTGCAAAATGTCCGCTTGTCGAAGAGTTTCCAGCGGAAAACCCTCTGATGTCTAAGTTAGAATAACGAGCAACAATATAGAAGGAAGAGAATTTCAGCGGAGTGTGATTTCTGTGAGTAATATAGCATATGTACCTAAGGTCCCCCAGGCTACCCCTTTATATATGAGTACCCATTTTTTTGTTATCTGGCCTAACATGGCATGCAATGATGCCAGATAATGGCCGGTAGTACAGCTAAGGCGTGGATGCCTATTCGCGTGGACGGCAGGCAGCACCGGTGGGGCATAGGCTGATCGGTTCTTTCAATTTCAAAAATAAACCACGCAATAGCACGTATCCTGTAGGATAGTGATTACGAGTGTCGGTCCACGGGGATTGAAGAATAAGTTATTTTTCTTTTAAAAAAAAATAAATCAAGAAGAAGGATTTGCTAACTTGATTTAACTAAATTAAACTATGAGTGCGAATTGAAATTTATCAGAGTAGATAGATCTAGGGTTTGAAATCCACCACATAGCATTGCATCAGGGACTGTGTTCTTAATTTTTGTCTTTTGGAGAGGCATGCAATTTGGCTACAAGCCTTTTAAAATAAAAACCTAAAGAGTTTTAGGAAAATCCATCTTCGGTATAGCATGAAGTGTCTACCTAAGTATGCTAATCTAGGGTGCAGCACACCTCATCTTTCTAGGCATGAATCATCTTAGACTACTTTAGCAAACATGAATAGTAAATGGCATGCTCAAGGTTTAAATATCATAAAAGAAATATTTCATTAAAGATAAGAATTTAAACAAGGTCCAAAATAATAAAGAAAATAAGAACTACAATGCCCTAATACATTGCTAGGGCTTCATCCAGTCCTAGACTAAACGTTTAGCCGAGCATGGCTTCCGGACGACCTCCCATCTTCAAGTGAAAGTCTTCCCCTCTCATTCTTCACAAAATATCACAAAATATTCTCTTTCCCCCTCCTTTCTCTCTTTTTTTTTTATTTCTTCTTCTCTTCTTCTTCACTACGAAACAGAGCTCCCCTGTTTTTCCCTCAACCGAGCTCCCCCAAGCCGATGGCCATCCTTCTCTCTTTATACTCGTCTGGGGCGCTCATTCGGGAAGGGAGAAGAGGTCATGGGCCTGATTCCGGGGCGGGATGCTGGAGGGCAGATCGCGGACGAAGAGGAAGAATGGCTGAATCTCGGGAGGAAAGCGTGATCCGTGGAGCGCTGGGTTGAATGACCGGATCAATGGAGCTGGCTGCTGGATCGACGGGAGGCTGATGTGCGGACGGAAGGAGATGAGATGGCCGTGGGATCGGATCATCCGGGATGCTGGCTGAAGGAGAAACGGGCGCGTGAGGAAATTCGGACCGATTCTTGCGGCTTTGCTGGGGTGCTGGAGTTCCGGGAGGTGGATCCGGGTGTGTAATGGACGACGGAAGAGGCTGGACTGCCGGGATCTTGGATGCATTACGGAGAGAATAGAAGCGGAGGATTGTGCGCGGGAGGTGTTGTTATTATTCTGCTGCTGTGAACGCGCTGGGACGAGCGGACGGTCTGGGATGCTGGCTGCACGCACGGTGATCGCGGAGGAGCTGGTCGCCGGCTGCACCGCATGGAGGATTTGCATCGCTGGCTGCTGGATCGACGGGAGGTGCTGCATCACTGGCTACACCGCGTGGAGGAGTTGCATTGCGAGAGGAATGGAATCAATGGCTGGCCGATTTGGGAAGAGCTCCCTATTTCGGCGCTGTGAATTAAAGAGTGGAAGGTTAGGTTGGATGGTTGCTGATCTAGGAAGGGTTTTTTTTTGGGCGCAAAAAAAATGTGGATTTGAGCCTGGGAGTTTTGATAGACACGGGGGGTGATGGATCGCATGAGGATTCACCTAGGAAGCTTGGATTAGTGGTCGCAGGAAAGGAATGGGATTGGTTGGGAATTGGCTTTGGATTTGAGGTGGGTCATGATGGTTGACTTGTCCTTGAGCCCATTGTCATTTAAATTTAATTCTTGCTAAGCTGCTTCAGATCGAACTCGACCAGACAAGACTAAAAACAGGACCGTGACCTAATAAAAAAGGTTAATCAAACCTTTTTTCCATACAAAATTAATTATAACTTTCGATCGAATCAGGACCAAAACCCATTTAATTATAACCTTAGCTTGATTACAACTCCATCAGGTTACCAAACCGAGTCAACACAATCTCCTCCTTATATGTTTTCCTGTAGTTTTCATGAAAGATTGCAACCAAGAGAGAAACAAGTTCAGAATCTGGTTCAAAAAAAGAATTCTTTTCTTCTTACCATATTTTAAATTTATTTTAATGATTATTAAATTTCGTGGTAAAATACGTATTTATCAGTTTACGAACATTGATAAGTGCTACGGAAAGATAACTAAATTATGAATTATTAAGCACTTATCATAGGCAACCGTGCTTCTAGGACTATGGGCCACTAGGGCTGTTGGTTTTAGTTTTGTCAGTCCTTGTTGACACGTATTGATTGTTTTTCTCAATTGATGGCTCCTCGACTGATCGGCTCCTTGGTTGAGGTCGTAGAGGAAGATTTGGCCTGAGGTTGAGGTGTCCAATATTTTCTCCAACAATTATATAAAAAGATATGTAAAAGAAATTTGATGAAGAGAGAGCAGACATGGCTTCAAAGTGTGATCAAGAGAGAGAACATATGGTTTATGGGTTCCAAATGATGCTAACACAACTTAGTAGAGCAATGATGGTTTGATCTTTTCTTTTGATGCTGCTGATAAGAGCACAAAAGTGCGATCTACACATCACTTAAATTAGTATTATTGCTAACAAATAATGATAAAAGTGCATTAATATTATATTTTTGTGGGGTGCAGGTGATCGTAAATCAAAGCTAAAATGCGCATTGAGTCCAAAAGATGCATCACCGCAGGTGACCAGCCAACCGCATGGTTCAACCCCAGTTGCACACTAGAAGGAGGCTAAGTTCAGCCATCCAGTTCATTGCAACCAATTTCCAGCAGCCTGTGCATCTCATCTCGATGGAGCCCTCGTGCAGCCCATCCTCTTCTCTAGCGAGTGATCCACAGCATCCAAGGCCATGCTATCAGCTCCTTCAAGCCGTCCGCATGTGAATCTCCTATGATCAGCTCGCTTCTGCTCATCCAGATTTCATCCGCCCGTCTCACACGCCTCCCAGCCGTCCGCGAAGCATCCACCCAGCATCCCGTGAAGCTTCCCAGCATTCGCGTCCAACTCATCCGCGTCTCAACCTCCACGTCCGTCTGCGTCCCAGTTTCCATCTTCGCCATCCAGGACGATCCCACAATGCAAGCGATCGCGTTTTTCCGAGTGCATCCACAATCTTCCACGTTCCAGCCTCCTCAAATTCCTTCCGTGATTCACAGCGCATTCCTCCTTCTGCAACGCATCCCAGATTCCGCGATCGCGATCCAGCCATCTGCGCGCGATTCTCCCACATCCAAGGTGCTGCGATCTTCCATTCCCGCTTGCAAACCTCCCAGCATCCGTGCCCCATTCTCACGTGTTCCCAGTTGTCCGCGATGCAAGCGATTGCGATCTTCCGAGATTCATCCTATCCGTCCGTCTCCACCGCGTGCGAGAAGGGGATCGAAGGCCAGCTTGATATCTCTCGCTTGGCTGGGGGAAAGGGTCTCTTATCTCTCATTTGGAAAGGAAAACAGGGGCTCTGCCATTGAAAAAAAAAAAAAAAGAGAAACAGGGCATGCTCTGCTTCCGAAAAGAATAGGAAAAAAATATGGGAAAGCTAATGTCTATTATGGAGGGCTAAAGTCCTAGGTGATGGGTGAAGGAAGATCCTTTGATGTACCGAGTTCATGATGTAAATTCTACTCCTTTGCTTTATACGATTTATCTTTTTGATTATGCCATGATTCTTATATATTGAAATTTTTTTTATGATTTATGCTTATTGATACATGTCTTTCTCGATTATTTGATTCATCGTTGACGTTATAAGGCACATTGAATACTTAAAAAGAGAATTCGTGTTATCAAGAACATACTCCATAATTAAATTTTTATCTGCTTATAATTCTTAAAAAAACAAAAGAATTATAGAATTTATCGCATAAATTTGATATTATCAAAGGAGATTCTGGATCCCTACACCATCTTAATTTATCCAAACTTCAATTCTCTATTTACTGATTTATTTTCTATTTGCAAAACATCATCTTAATCCACAAATTTATTAAATTAATTAATCTGAAATTATACTAAATAATCTCATATATATTTCGTTCCCTGAGGATTCGACCTCGGACTCCCGAGAATTTACTACTTGTACGATTCTCTTATACTTGGGAGATTAGTTTCGCAAAAGCATTTTTGTGAACGCATCAGCTGCTAATAAAACTTTTAGGATGCCACATATGCATGAACCATCTTCAACCAGAGCACATGATCCATCTTCTTTACAAGTATGTCTGAATTAACTATCTATGTAACAAAATATTTTTGTTATTTACTAAAAAAAATTCATTTTATATAGTAAACCTATATTTTTTAGGACTTTGATTGTTAAATGTCGTATCTTATATGATTTCATTTTCATTCCTGATAGGGACACACTGCAAGGGGAGATGATGCTACGGAGGGAGAGCATCATTTATCACAGCATAGAGAGGATCATTGAGGGAGACAGAGACACTATGATTATTGAATGTTGTTTTTTATATTCTTTTGGACTTTGATTGTTGAACTTTGATGGTATATGAAGTTGTGGACTACATTTTGTGTTCTTACAATGCTAAGATTTTGTTGTGATAAATGTATTTTATAACTATAATTTCAATCTTTATGTGTTATTATCATTTAATGATATTTGAAAAATATAGATTGTTGTGCAAATAATATACAGCAGTATATAGCCATTGCTAAAACTGTTACAAGTCATTGCATAAACACAAAAATGGAATGTGCAATGGTTATGAAATGTTGCTTGAAATGGGATATGCAGCAGTTGGAATCTATTATCTAAATATAAAAAAATGCTGCCAAAACTTCTAACACACCCGACCCTTCTAGTCAAAAGAACTGCTGCGCAAAACCTCTTAAAGATCGTTGCTTAAACAATCTGAAACCGCTGCCTAAACATTAAAAACAACCAACTAAATACAAAAAAACTGTTGTCTAAGCATGTAAAACTACTATCTAAACCTACAAATATTGTTGCCTAAATATAAAAAACCGCTACTTGAAATAAAAAGAAATGTTGCAAAAACATTCAAAAAAATATTGTCTAAAATGAAAAAAGCAATGCCAAATCCTTTAAAAAAACCGTTGCCTAAAAATTAATAGCCACGACCATAACTTGTAATAAATCATTGCATAAAATGAACAACCATTGTCAATTTTTCCAAAAAAACCATTGCCTATAAAAGGAAAACCGTTGCCAGAATCTCAAAACTATGGCAAAGCCAAAAAAAAAAAACGCCGGCCTTTTCTCTGTTACAGTTATTTTCTTTAGTTAGCAAAAACCGCTACCTAAGATTATGTTAGGCAACCAGCTATTTGTCCACTGTGTTAAATTTAAAAATTCATTGCCTTTGATTTTAGGCAACGGCCAGAAAATTACTGCAGGTATTCTGGGAGCCCCCACCCCCTGGTTTCTTTAAGATAAATTTCGACGGCAGTATATCAGAGGGCGGTTTGGTAGATGCAGCGTGGGTTTTGTGATCAGAGACTAGAACTCCAGAATGATTGCAGTTGGGGGTCGGCGTATATTTGATAGTTCCGTTCTCATGGCAGAGTTGCACACGGCGTGGGAAAGCCTCGTCTATGTTAGAGTGCACTTCGGTACTAGACATGTGTTCCTTGAGGGTGACTCGGCTACAGTGACCGGCTGGATCCGGAGCCGGCAGATCAGGTCTGAGCTGCACCCACTACTCCAGGATATTTGGCGACTCGTAGAGAAGTTAAAGTAATTTCAGGCTTTGCATGTGTTTCGAAAGACGAACTGTGCAACGAATTGGATCGCCTTCTTTGCAACCTACCACTTTGGGAGTGTCTTTTGGAGTATTTTCGATTATGTGCCGCTAGCATTAGATCGTGTTTTTACTGACTGTTCTGGGCTATCTCACGGTGGAGTGTAGTTAGAGGCCGACTTACTAAAAAAAAAGAAAGAAAATTACTGCCAAAATCTTCCGGCAACATTTGGGATTTCAGATAACGTGTTTTGATTGTTACCAAAGGCCATTTTTGTTGCAGTGTTTCCTCTTCCTCAGACCCGATTAACAAGTTCCTCATTGAAAGAGGGATGTTTTAAAATCCCTAGATGTTGTTAAATCCATGAATAAAAAATTCTTGCCTGAACGACGTTGTAGAAGTAAAAACAGATCTGACAGCAAGATTGGTGTTATCCAAAATAACCTGATGATATACTAACTATTATTAGATGCTTTCATTTTTTATTTATTTGGAATAGTATTATTTTGGAATATTTGAGACTCAATTTTGATATTTGTGAGTCCGGTGTCATCTTGTATCCCCTCTTAACTACAACATCACGGATGGTTTGGATGTCATCCAGGGTTCTTGTGACCATGTTGGGCACCGTTTTAACCTACATTAGTCCAAAATATTATTTTGAAAAAAAAATCTAAAAAATATGTTGCAAGTAGATAGGAAACTAAAAAATTATGAGAGTAAATAAATTAGAAAAAGTAGAAATAAGAGTTGCAAACAGAAATTATTTAATTACAATATTTACGGAGTAGAAGAATATGGGAAAAAAGTCCAAAAAAGACAGCAAACAAAATAAGAAAAATAATTACATTTTTTTATAATCTGTGTAATATAATCTAAAACTTTATATTATATTTTCTTGAAATATGCAATGCACTTGCTCGGAAAAGTTGCACCGCATTTTTTTTTTTGTCTTTGGTTCTTGTTCAAGTCTCATTAGTTTGAATTAGCTTAATATGATCTTGTTATTTCATATGGCTTACAGCGTTGCTATGTGTCACTAGAAGTAGAGGCGTTTCCATTATGAAGCAAAATTTATGGACATCGCTTTGAATTTGAGTCTTTAACTTATCTCAATTTTTCATTTGCAGCTGCTCTTAAGGCTGGTCAAACTATGATAGTTTTAATATACTACGTTTTTATTTTCTAATTTGGTCTACTCGGACCAAAAATAAGAACATCATAGATTTGCACATAGAGTGTAAAATTCTTAATTTGACCTTATTATATATTCTCGACTTTTGGATTCACATGCTGATGTAGATTGAATCACACATAGCTTCTACTAGTGAGGATTGGTGTGCTCTCACCATATAGCTCAAAGGAGACACTAATCCCAGCGTCTTCTCATTTAACTAGCTAGGTATGAATCTGCTGCTAGCTAGACATTTCGAGATGTTGGGTGAATATCTCCATGCTGGTAGATGGTAGTGTGTAGATGTTATTATCATAGTTATTTCACTAGCTTTATTATAGGGGTCTTGATTTACTGGCAAAAATGCATAAGTTGCTTGGAACACTTCGATAAAAGTTACAAAAACAGCTAATAGTTGAAAAACCTTGTAAAATGTAAAGTTTGCTCTTATTTGCCTTAACTTTGTTAAATTGTTGGTTTGTATTGAATATAAGTTTGTTTATTTTTTTTTTTTGGTGCAAAAATATAAGTTTTGTTCATGCTTGTAAGAAAATATAAAACACATAAATAAATCTCTCATTTTATAAACTTAAGCTTTTAGGATTAGTGGTGATTTTAACATGTTACCGGAAATGATTATTATTTAACTATTAATCCTAAAATATATGATATACAAATCATGCTAGATGATATATTTGCTGGTAATAGTAGTGGCATATTTACCTCATTTTGTTAGTGTTTAAAATAGTTCGAGTCCTTATAGGTCAGTGTAATTAGTCTTGGGATTTCTTTCTAGATTATAGCTCTGTGCTAATCCTTTCATATATGCTAAAATAGGAGTACCAGCGCACCTTAATGAGATTGTTCATTGTCTACATTTAACTCAATTGAATTTAGGTTATTGGGCATATCTTACTCATGAACCTACTGGGAAGTGATTTATGAAGTTGCTAGTCCTCATGCTTGGCTATAGAAATAATTTGGAGATTAATGCTTAAGGAGAAAACAGTTTCAGACCCACATGACACATTGGCTTGGTCCGGTTAGATTGGGTTAGAAATTACAAACGGATATGTAACCTAATTCTTAAATTGGGCTTAATCTTTGATCCCATCCCGATCCATAAGTCTTCAAAAGTGGATTTGAGGGGGTTTAATTGATCTAGGACCAGGTTGGTTCAATAGGAAACCTACCCATTCATGGACCTATCTATAAATATTTAATATTATATAATGATTAACAATGATAATGCTAGAAAATATTTATAGTTTGGCAAGATCTTGAATCTGTTGGTTTACATTTATTTTTTTAAGATAGTTGTAACTGATATTAAGTAATATTATACTATATTACATATTTATATATTAATATATATTACATTTTATTATATTTTATTGTATAATACTACGTAATAATTTTTATGGTATTTTTTGTCCGGTTATATGATTTATACTCAAATCTCTTCCAAGAAGTGCGAATCTACGGAACGCCAGGTTTCTTTGGCATCTACTACGACACTTCAATTAAAATTTATTGAACTCAAATCATAGCCATCCATCCTTGTTGTATTCTTTTATGCTTTTCCTTTTGTTTTTGCTTTTGCTTCCACGTGACATGATATACATCCTGTTCCAAGTGCAAGCATCTCTGTTCGAGGGAGACAACCCGAACGAGCGTATCTGTGAAAAATTAAAAGCGTATCCACCGGCCCATTAAAAGATTTCATTAAAAAAAGTACAAAGATGCTCCTGGTCCTGGGGCTCTCAGCCATGCGTCAACTAACCAAATACGTCGTGTCTCCACTCGTTTACACCCTCAAAAGTAGAAGACCACCATGTCAGCAAAGTCGCAACCCAAGTCCTTCCTCCAAGTCTAACAATCACTTCCTCTTGCTTTAAAAAAGGATTAAGATAGAGAAAAAAAAGAAAAAAAAAAAGAAAGAGAAAAGAGTGTAATCTGGGAATCAGAACAGGTGCCAGAGATGATGCTTGTCTCTCTGCACCTCCAAAAGTGACAGAGGAGTAGGAATAACAAACACCCCCTAACATTGTCTGATGCATACTCCTTCTTCTTATTGTTATTATTTTATGATTTATCATCTCATTTATTTATTTTTTATTTTAGTCACCCCGACCACTCTCTCTCTCTCTGATAGCTTTGTATGGAAAGTTTATACCTCTTCTGCCCTGCCATTGTTTCTTGTTTTCTCCTCTCTCTCTCTCTCTGTGTCTCTGGATCTTTTTCTCAATGGCTCCAACGGCTCTCCAGGAGAAGCTGAATGGATTGGTGAACTCCATGTTCGCAGAGGTACTCGAATCCCTGAGTGCATCCGATTTTTCTGTAGTTTGGAATCATTTATTACCATTTAGGGTTTTAATTCCTGGTTTCTTGTGAAAAAACTATGTTTTGGTTCTCTTGTTAGTTTTGATTTCGTATGATTTTGTAATCTGGTTCATAGATCTCTAGGAAGTCTATTTCTGCTAATTCTTTATTGATCTTTTAGTGTTTTTGGCATCTTGGATCGTTAAAATCTACATAGTTGACTTTGATTTGGTTGAAAATTTCGTTGTTCGTTCTATCGTTCTTTTATATTTATATACCATTAATTCAAAAATCTCGTATTTGATTCAATAAATCAAGATTTTCGTTGTGTTTTTTCGAAGTACTTGATTTGAGTGGACTAGGGTGTGACGATTGGTATGAGATAAGAGAATACGCTGATTATGTGACCCTTAGCCATTTGTTTTTTTTCTTGTTTCAGGGATTGTTGGATGAACAGTTCCAGCAGCTTCAGATGCTACAAGACGGGAGCAACCCTGGCTTCGTGGCAGAGGTGGTCACCTTGTTTTGCGAGGATTCAGAGAGGATACTTGCAGAGCTGACCAAATTAATGTATTCTCCACATGTTTGTTGTGTCTGGTTGGGTGTAGATTTTGACCTCTTTTTGCTGATTCGCTGAAAAGGTGTAGTATGCTTGTTGTGCAGGGATCAAGCTGTTGTTGATTACTCAAAAGTGGATGCTTATGTTCACCAACTCAAAGGAAGCAGCTCCAGGTTGTTGTCCTTTCCCTTTTTTCTTGGCTTTCATTTTTTTTTTTTTGGTAGTTTGACTTTAATATTTCAGTATGTTCTTATGGCTGCGTGGGTGGCAGAACTGGCATAATTGCTACCTTGCTGTATGCTAATGATTTTTTTGAGACAATCATTTGGCTATTTGTGGTGTGCAACAACCCTTTTCCTTCTGTTGTTACTCTGTTGTTATTAGGCATCATTTCATGGTGTAGAATTCTTGAACGAGAATTGGCTGTTAGTTATGTTGATTTTGCGTTGATCATATATCACAAAATGAATTGCAGAAGGCATAAAATTGCTTTTCAGTATGACGTTCATATCCATTTCTGAGTATCTTTTAGTTTTATTGATTGCTGAAATCACCACATCCTTGTCACTTAGCTAGATAACCTTGAAAAATTATTTAGCTTAGGACCTGTTTGGTACTACTTTTGCTTTTTTGTGTTATTTTCAAAGATCCGAGAAGAAAACTGGACTAGACTGAACCAAACAAAAACAGCAAGAGTACCAAACAGGCCATTAAATAGTATTTTTCGTTTTAGATTTCTCAATTTTGTTTTGTAATCTTTGTGGTGTTGACCTAACTAGTGGTTCACATGTTAGAGTTTTTAAATTTTTGATGGTGTGATTGGGCTAGGAACACAATCTCTCTCTCTCTCTCATGCTCGCTCGCTCGCTTGGGTGGAAGGGGGCAAAGCAGTGCTGCCTTAGCAGCAGGATTCTTTCTTTTAGGTTGTTGCACCGGCTTCGGAATCTTCTTGGAAACACATCCTGCATCGTTTCATTGTAAAAAAAATTTTGAAATACTTGCTTCGCTGCAACCCCGCTCAAATTTGCTCTTGCACCTGTACGTGCACCTACTTCAAGTAGCTAACGGTGCCAAGTGGCAAAGGAAGTCCTGAAGTCTTGTTGCTTTAGACTTGTAGGCAGCCACATGAAGGGCTTCCCCATTATATATAGTAAGATGTAGAAGAAGCGTAAAAATTTTCACCTAAAAGTTATTAGAGTTCTGCATGTGTCATTCAGATGAGGTGAAAGGGAGTGGAGTTCCTGGGTTGGAGAACATAACTTGTGGGTCACAATAGGCTGAGGCCCATGGCCGAGTCTTCCAAAGCAAGACTGGCTTCATAAGAGGCGTTCAGCAATGAGGGCCCATGCCTGACAATTTGAGAAGATAATAAAAAAAGATTAGAATAAAAAAAAAGAGCGGAACACCTCAGGCACCAGGATAAGTGCTAGACTCGGGGGCTTTACTTTTTATATATAGACATTTATCACTTTGGCAATTTGGATGCTATTGTGTTAAGCATGCATAGACTTTCTGACCAGCATACCCTGAATTTTGTTTTGCAAGGTTGTCACAAGCACATGCAAATGTTGAAACAATCTTCTGTTCATGTCAAAATAATGCTTTAAAATGTTTACTCGATTCAGTTAGCATAATGACATGCTGGTTCAACACCTTCTAAATTACATTGTCATATATCAGCACTTATATCTCATGATAATCTTTGATGTACTTGGTGTGTATAAATCATTGATATCTCCCTCTGAGTTCTTGTTTTATGTTCCTTCTATATTGAGAACTTTGTCTGTATGTTTCTAAGTGGGTTCCCTGTTTCTCAGTGTGGGCGCTCAGAACGTGAAACTGGCCTGCATTCAGTTCCGACAATTCTGTGAAGACAATAACAAAGAAGGGTCAGTATTAGCATTCATATTTTGAGCTGTGTATGTAGCATCATGTTCTGATTTTAAACTCAACTTAATGGATTTTTTTCCCCTAAAATTGCAACTTATACGATATTTTGTAGCTGTCTGCATCATCTTTTAAACTCCCACCACAGCTTAAAGTCACTAATGTACAAAATATGCAAATTAGTCAACTTTTCTTTGCTGATGCTTGGTCAGTAGATTCTGTGTTCAGTTTCTCTGAATTATTTTGAATGATGTACGAATTTAGAATGGCTCCATGCATCTTCTACATAAAGATATTTTCTCAAAAAATTTTCTAGCATAGCATTTACTCTTTGAAAATTTCTTCAGCATGGTACTTACGAGAGCTTTATTAAAATCCCGAGTTAGAGAGATGGGGTCTGTCGCTATTGACCTCCCTGGAGAGAAACAGTTAAGTTTTATATCACAAACTTTATGATAAAAGAACAATATACTGTATCGCACAAATCAAAATTCTAGTTAGATCTGACCCACATCACTACTTGAACGTGCAGAAGTACCAGTGAGAACCTGCTAGACCTTTTCCAAAACGTGGTCCTGTGAAAAAGAAAAAAGCTTATCCACCTTTAGGTGCACAGTCCACCTAAAGTCAACCTGAACCAAAGTGAATGATTTCTATAGTCATGCATCATAAACTTCCTTTTTTTTAAAAAAAAAAATCATGTAGTGTAGATGGATATGTTGATGGGACCAAACTTATGCTGAGGATATCTTTCTTTATAGCCTTTCTATGTCAAGCATCAAAGGAGAGAGACTAGAGAGACTTGGACCTGGAACCTTCTGATGCACAAGGATGAGGAAACTCAACCTATAGGTTGCTGGAAAATTTAATTCTATCCGAAGATATGAAACTAGAAGAGTTTGGTGTAACTCTGAGTCCAAGTTCAAATCTGAATCCATAATATAATACTATAATAGGAACTCCCAAGTGTGTGACTCCAACCCTGAGTTTGATTCTCTTTTCTTTTTCTCTTATTTTCTCTTCCAATTTTATCTTGAGCATTCATGACTCCACCATGAGGCCCATAATGGAGAAGATACCTACAGCCAAGGTCCGCCCTACCGGGTCCGGTAGGTGTACCGTTTGCCTACCGGACCGGTACAGTTCCGGTTCGTACCAAAATCGGGCGGTACGAACCGGGAAGCTCTTCCCTGTCGGAGCCAGGGAAGAAGAAGAGAACGAGAGAGAGCATGGGGAAGAGAGGGAGGGAGACCACCTGTGGCCGACATCGGAGAGCCGCGGCCTCGGCCTCTGCCGCACCCCCGCAGGTTCCCCCGCCCCCCGCTAGGCTCCGCCGCCTCTCCGCGACTCTCCGATGTCAGCCACAGGTGGTCTCCCTTCCTCTCTTCCCCGCAGTCTCTCTTTTTCTCTTCGTCTCTGACACGAAACCGGCCTGTACCGGTTTTCACGACTCCGGCATACCGGTAGCTGGCCGGACCGGTTTGTAGCGGCCTGTACTGGCCGGTTCGGCATACCATGCCTACAGCTATATGCATTTTTTCTATTCTTTCACACTAGGCTGCTTTTTTATAGCATATTACTCTTGTTTCCCCTTTTGGCTAATTCATTCATTCCATTTCCATAGTCACATGCATTATATGTGTAGCAGTGCATGTTTTTATATAAAATGAATCAAGAAGGTGAATTCTCTAATAGAAAAGGAACTGACTAATTAGTATGTAGCCTGATTAAATCTAAGATAAAAGAAACCAATGATTCGAAGAGGCTCTGAAACAGCTGATTTGTGCAGCAGGGGTTAAACCTCAACAGAGGGCTAGTTAGCGGTCAGTAGAATTAAGTTTGTGGATCGATATTTGAAGGAAAACAATGAAACTTAACCAGATCTAAATGGAAAGATAAATACCAAGTGAAAATATAGAAAGTAGAAAAGCAAGAGGAAACAACACATTGGCATAACCAAAGTACAAAGAAAGAGGCCCACAGGGAGTTAACACATGCATCTGATGCTCATCTATATGAATAGAGGTAGTTGGGTATGTTTACTATCCAATGCTTCACAAAGAAAGGGCGCAAGTGATAGCATATACTTGGTAGCTAGAGGATGCTCCTTCAGTGGACGATGCTTGATCTACAATTCGCCACTTTTTCTGCTTATGGTTTCATGAATGAAGTAGTGGAGCATGCAGTACTTAATGCCAACAGAGTTGTCCTTATCATACAAATAAGGAATCATGTAGAAGTAAGGGAATAACTGGTCATCACATGGTTGAAATGACTATTGTTGTCATAGGTAGCTGCCTAGGTGCCTAGGTAGTCTGACTGAAATCTTGGAAACTATAATGCCTAGATGCTCTCTTATCTGCCGGGCGGGGTAACCTTCTAATCACCTAGGCTGGTGCCTGATTGCTTTTTGACCAATTTTATATAGGAAGGTGTAAAAACCTAGCACCTCACCCAAAATAGCTAATGGGAAGGTATTTTTGGATTTCTTAGCCATGTATAAGTACCCAAAATCTTCTCTCCGAATAACCGATGTGGGACTAAACACATGCTTGCATGGGTCTCACATACTTCCTCGTTTAAGCTTTGACGTTTTCGTCAGACTAAGAGTTTGAATCCATTCAAATCTAATCACAAACACCACAATCGGCACGTAGTCATCCTCAATGAGCCAATCCTGCAATGTTCCCTAATCGACATGAACCATGGGCCGAATCCATTCTGAAATTATTATCCATTTTGAAATTATTTGTAATAATCTAGGACCTTACCCGAAATAGCTAGTCGGAAGATATTTTTTGGATTTTTTAGTCCTGTATAAGTGCCCAAGTTCTTCTTTCCGAATAACCGATGTGGGACTAAACATATGCTCCCATGGGCCCTCACAAAGGGTGCATATTAAAGATATATTTATCACTTTAAATTCTAACCATGTTTCTTTATATCTATAAGATTTATTTACTACCTTCAAATTTTAGGGTATATTTATTGAATCTAATGTTTTTTTATTTGTATTCTGCAATTCAAATTCATGCATCTGTGTTAATTTTCTTATAAAAGGCTACAATACAAACTTTATTAATTTTTGGAGAATTTTTTAACTCCAAACATTAGCTTGACCACCTAGGCTCTGCCTAGACATTTGAAGGGGCCACTGATTAGGTGTTTTGACAATCTTGCAAATTACCTCAAGCTCCCATTACCAAACCACTTCTATTAAGGTTCACCGAACCAATATCAGGGTTCGTAATGGTCGGTAACTAATCCATATAGTACCTATACATACTATACCAAGCCAAGGTGTATCAAAGACAAAAGATCAGGAGAAGAGGAGGGGAGAGATGGAGAAACTCTAACCTAAACCTAGGAGAACTAGGGGAGAGAGAGAAGATGAAGGGGAGAAAGAGGGAGAGGGAGGGAGGGAGAGGGAGAAGCATGTTGAGGGAGGGGCATCAGCATTGGCGTTGTTTGAGGGAAAGATCTTCCAAACCATCAATTTAGGGATAGGGCATTGGTGTCAGCATTAATCGATGTAGATTGTTAATAGAGAGATTGTCAGGAGAGAGAAGAATTGAGAGAGGGGGAGCTGGAGAGAAGCTTTGAGAGGGAGACCAATGGTTTTATATGTATGTATGTGTGTAGTAGATTGAATAGAATGGCTCAACCATATCGGTTATTGACCGATTCAGTTCATTATGCCTCGAACCGCTAGGTTCGGCATAATTCGGTGATCACTGGTCTTTATAAATCTCTTTTCGAGAGCAAAGAAGTCATAGAATAAAAGTGATTGGAGTTTTTTTAGAAGGGTCTTTCTTCATTCTTGATGATGCTGCAAGGAAACTTTAACTCACATCATGTTATTCTTTTCTTCTTGATGCTGATTTTTCTTTTCGAATCATGTTGTCAATCTGTTTTCAAAATCAAACTAGTCCAAATCCCATGAAGGATTACTATCGAGATTACTTGGACTATATTTTTCATGTATCTTCCTATTGTTCATTGCTATACCATCATTTGCTATGTGATACTCAATGAATGAGGTAGAAGTAGATCCAGCCACTACTACAATCAAGGTCTATTAAATCATGCAAAACTGGCCAGTTTTGGGCATATCGAACTGGACCGGTTGGTTACCAGCATAGTTCATCCCATTGTTTCGAAACATAAATCCTACCGCAGCTTTCGAGCTCCTATGGCTTCATCTCTTCCCTCTCGGTGATTTTGATGCTTTGTTCAACACTCCTCTCTCGCTCTCTACTAGATTGAAGCTCGAATCCCTCTCTCGTCACCTCCTCTGGCCCCTTCGCAGCTCCATTCGACGCTCCACCCTTGTTCGAACTTCAAAGCATGTCGTTCTCTTTCGAAATCCTAGGTCGCTGTTGCAGGGGTGGCGAAAGATCCAGGTGAGTCCCTCCCTCCCCCCCTCCCTCTTTCTCCATCTCCACTCCCCCCACCCCCCCCCCTCTCTCTCCCTCCCTCTCTTCCTCCCTCTTGCTCTCCCCCTCCCCTTGTGAAAATTGGGGGTGTCTTTGTTTCGTTTCAAAACATAGGATGCTCTTTTTTTTTTTTGTAAATTTCAAATTGAAATTGGCAAATGGTTTGCCGACTTCACTCTGAAGAAAGTTGACAAATTGTTGCCGATTTCAATTGAAATTTACAAAAAAAAAGTAGGGCATCTCGTATTTCAAATTGAAATAGGGGGAACCCCTGTCGATGAGGGCTTTCAAGACCTCCCCCTCCCCCTCCCCCTCCCCCTCCCCCTCCCCTCCTCTCTCTCCCTCCCTCTGTCTCTATCTTTTCCTCTCTCCTTCTCCCCCTTCCTCTCCTGCTCTCCCCATGTTGATACGCTCCGGAATGGCATAGTTGGACCTGTACCATATTGAACTAGCCGCCAGCTAGTACCCTCTTTGATACCAGTTTGGCAAGCCTTGATTGCAAGACTTGCTTCAGGGCTTAGGAATCACCGATGGGAGCTGTTTTGTTGACAGGTTTTGCTAAAATGATTGAGTTGTACAAAAATGGTTGTGGTTGACTTTAATAGAACTTGTTTTACCAAAGTTGACAACTCATAAAACTTGAAAAATGAGTTTTATAGAAAACAATTCTCCCCCTGTTTTTGTAAAGTGTGTTTTACAAAGAATCATGTTTTATGATTAATTGTTTTAGAAAAGCTCATAGGGGACCAAATATTCGGATCCGAAGTTCTTGCACCACTATCGTGGAATTGTGCCACGAGAGAACAATAAGGCATATGTAAATCATCATTTCTCATTATTCAATCTTCCAACTCCCACCTCCAGTGTTCAATCTTCTTCATATACTATTTATTTTCTTGCTATTCTCCCTAAACTAGGACTACCATGTATAGCTTTCTCCTCCTTAGCTCCTCCGTTTGAACTTTCTTTCCATGTATGGAAATGAGGCCATGAAAGATTCTTCCCAAATTCATCCTCCTTTGACTGTAGAAGAGAAGGAAATTTATCTGTTGGCATGTGTTCCAAGTGGAACCTATAGGAGTACGAATTTATCTTTTCTCTTCTTTCTTTTCTGTTGAGGAATCCTTCTTTTAGAAGGAACCTTGGAGGTATCGGTTGCTCCAAGAAAGCCTTGTATGGCTGGAGCTGTTTAATAAAAGCCTTGCATTAATCCTAGTCTCCAATCAGTGGTCCTAGGTAATAAAGCCTCTGATCTTGAGTTAATGACTGAGCAAATGTCCCCATCATGGTCTGCCATACCGGTCCGTACCGGCCGGTATGGGCGGGTATGTACCGGTCCAGCCTGGGACTGTTATGTAGCTTATCGTTAGAGAACCGATATGGGACTGGTACAGACCAGTACGGGACCGGCATGGAACCGGTACGTACCGGTCTGGGCCGCCACTGGTACGCCGACCGGTACCGGTACTGGTACGGCGGACCTTGGTCTCCATTCTTGAACTCTTTGATTATAGATGAAATTGAGATGCTCTAATCGTAGGATATACTCTCTACGAGACAATCTTGAATTTCCACAAAACTGGACATCCACAACCCATGCTGTAGAGTGAGATAATTCATCAAATCAAAGAGGATATATCTTGTTCTGTTTCTATTTCAGCCTAACACCCCCCTGGCAGGTACCTGCCGGTAGCAAAAGGCACACTGAATCCTGCTCTTATTCTCTCTCATGATATGCTTCTGAATCTCATCCAACCAAGCAGATTGAGTGGGATTTTCTTTAGTAATTACCCTCCATCATTTTTCCCCCCTGATCTAGTCCCCATTTCATCCCTTCTCTATTACCTTTGATCTCCTTAGCCTTCTCTATGGCTTTGATAATCCCCACTGCTCAATCACTTTGCAATTTGTTATCTCTCTTTCTCATGGCAGTGGGAACATTCCAATAAAAATAATAATTACTATGGATATTTATATTTTGCTTCTTGTCTTTCTTTCTTAGCAATTTTTGTAATGCTATTAATTTGTTATATTTATTTCTATTAGCTGAGAACCTTTAATCTCTCTTTCATTATTTTTAACCCTCTTGCTTCCCAGATAAAGTTTCCCCATTCCCACCAACTTAGAACTGCTTTTAATCCTCTTTGTTTCTTCTCTTTCTTCATTCATGACCTTGGCATGGTGGTGGACCCTGATTTTCTTGACTTATTTGTATCCAAGGGATATGCTTTCTTGAACCTGTGCACTCGGGTGGACCCTGATCTTTAGGACAGTGATGAAAGTAGAACTCCTTATACCTAGGATAATTATCATATAAATAGTTTATTGAGACTACTTTATGCCCTAAATGCATTATTAGTTGGCCTTGGATCATAGTCAATCATGATGTTAAGATATCGTTCTTTGAATTTTCATCACCAGGGGTAGAATCAAGTCAACTTTTAATCAGGTTCCCTCTTGGATCTACCTCCAAATATGATTATTGTAGGCTTGATCTAAATATAAATGTTTATCCATGACTGATTGCATGATCCACCCCTAATCCCTAGCTTAATTTAAATTAAACTCAGTTTATATTTGGGGCTTAGTTGTTACCTCATAAATTCGTCCATTTCTTTTCCACACTATCAAAGTCAAACATTAAGGCTATAAATGCTTCGGGTTTGGACCAAGTCATGCAGTTCATGCTCTGCTGAGACCTCAATTTGAAGCCCAGGCACAATCTAGCCACCAAGAAAGGCCACAATTCGAGTGCCCAATTAATTTTCTTAGTAATCTCACATTCATTTTTTCTTTATAGGGGATGGTGTTCTTCCTTTATGTGAAAAAAAATATTTATTTTTATGCCACATTTTTTTTCCTCGAAAGAAAGTTAGCTTATATATGACAAATACACATTTCAAAGTAACTAATAGTCATTATGTAATAGTTAACGTTGACAACTCAATTAATTGTTTATATATTATACACATCTATTTTCTTAGTTAGGACTCTTGTTTCTCATTAAACTTGATTGCTACACCTAATCTTGGCCATCTTGATAAATGAACCACGTTTTCTAGATCAAAGCTAGCTAAGGAATTGTTAAGCTTCACCTGATTTAGAGTGGCCTAGGTTTATAGGGCTTTTAGTTAGCACAGCCCATTGGCACTCTTATTGTATAGATATGACAATACAGAATTCACTGTAAATGAAGTAAATAATCCAAAAGTCATTATAAACCTTGAAAATGATAGAATATAGTTGTTCTCTTGGATGATTGTCTACCCTTTGTTCATTTCTTTAGATCTAGGAGAAGGTTAGAGCCTTAGAGGCAATGTCCATGGGGGGTAACATGTTGGGCTGGCACTGAAGAAGGTTAGAGGCAATAAATGGTAGGGAACATTGTTTGGTATTTGGTAGGATATTTTATATTTATTATGTCTATCAGTGTTGATATAGGAAATGTGAACCATTATTAGAGGAAACTTGGATAAACAAGCTGTAATGAATGGGCAGGAGATTATCTCACTTCCTTTACATGAATGTATTATTAAAAATCACAAAATTACAATGTTTGGCTCCATTGTTTAACCCTTGGTGAAAAGATAATAACTTCAATATGCAAACTTCGTTCAGTAATAAATATTTATATATAAGATTGAAAGTATGATGAAGAAATTCGAAGGAGTGGAATGCTTTAGAGAATGCTATTGTAAGTTAGGTTAATCCTAACCCAGAATATTAGAAAGGATAAGACCGGAGGAGTAAGAAAAATAAAATGTATAAGATGTACTATAATTGTTATTATGTAATTGCTTCATGGGATCACCATGACCAATGATGCTGTCACACAATCTGTATTCATTAGTTTTGAACCTTATATGTTCCCTTCCTCTATCGTTTCATGTAAGTCTATCGAAATTTCAACTGTATCGGGGGAACTTAGTTTATAGTACATCAAAGTTGATTGTTAAAACTGAACCTAGGACGATACTAACTCAGATACAATCTATAACAACATGATTGACTCCTCTACAACTAGTGTTCTTTTGTTAAATACTCTATAAGATTTACTAGTTGTTGAGTATCCAAGAAATATACCCTCATCTAATTTCGCATTAAACATAACATGCCTCTTCTGATGCACAATCTGTGTATGTTGAAATTGGACAATTTGCATACCTTGTTTGTTCCTTTCTCATTCCACTTAGGGCTTTGTAAAAGATGCCTCAGCAGACCTCCCATGCTTTTATACCTTTATTATTTTTCCATTTTTCTTCTATGGAAGAAGTACATATGCATATCTAGTAAATTTCCAACCACAATTGCCTCTTCCCCTTTCACAAAAAAAGGCTTTTAAAGATATAAAATCATAATTATTTCTTACTTTTTATTCATACCATGCTTTAGGCATGGTAACTATGAATGGATCCCAATGATTTCTACTATTATTTCTTTCAATTTTCTCTTATTAATTGTCGAAACTACGAAGAGTAAACTAAACTGCTAGTGCATTCAAATGACATTTACGCTTTTCGTTAATCCTCTCATTGTTGCCTAAATTGAGATGGAAAATCCTGCCTTTTCTTTACTTATTGTTGATTTCATGACCATTTGGATGGATTACTGGTTTGAAGTTCAATGGAATAGATCTTGTTCTTTCTCTCACAAGACTTCACTATTAAATGGGAAATGACAACCATAAAAAATTAATCAATGTATGCTCCATAAGCCTGTGTTTGTTCAAGGATGTCCCCTCCGCCCACCTCCCAACCTCTTTCTTGTTTTACTTCTTATATTGTCTCCTTTTTGCAAGGAAGATATGAATCATCTGGATGAAAATGGAAATGTTCTATGTGGTTTTAATTGGGTGCATTACAAGTTTGTGCTGAGTGGATGCCACTGTAATCTATATAATCATTTCTTTCCCCATTTTGAAATAGAAGTGACATTCCTGGCTAGTCCTGCTGATGAGGCACATGATGTTATTTTTATAAATGTGGAGAGAAATTACAATATGGGTTATTGTAGCATTATTTTAGAAAAAAAAAGCTTCACATTATATAGGTTTTGTTAATGTCGAGACTGAAAAATAAGACTAATCCATTTGTGGAGACTATTATTGATGCATGTAGAATGTCAAAGATATCAAATACATAGCAACATAGGGATCTTTATTTTACCTGATGTGTTTAAACAAAAATACTTTAATCTAACCTTCAATTTTGATAGAGGTGGTTTAAATCCTGAATCTTTGAAATCTTTGTGTTACTTGAATATTGTTATGGATACAAGTCTCATGTTCTCTCCTTTTTCTTCAAAGCAACTGGCATTACTGTGTATAGGTCTAATTTTTTTGAGGACCTTTGCCTAAGTTGATGGAAATTTGTTTTCTCGTCAGGTGTATGAGGGCTCTGAATGTGGTCAAGCATGAATATTATCATCTGAGAAGCAAATTTGAGACCATGTTACACGTAAGTTAGAGATACTAATTTCAATTTTACATTTGGAATTGGGATTGCATCTGAGAAAACCTTTGTCTTCCATGACCCATTATTTTTTAAACTTTTTTGAATTAGACGAAGTCATGAAACTAATTTATGTATTTAGAGATTTCAGCTATTTTTTGTTTCATTGGTTCTCTCTCCTCCCATGGAGAAATTAAAACTTCAGCCTCAAGCTTCATCTAAATATGGGGTTTTTGGATTGGTTGGCATCTTCATATCTGGGTTGGCCTGTGCTTTGCTTCCTCCTTTTTAGCTACCCATAGATTCTTCGTAAAGAGAGAAGCCAGAATTTCTGCTAGAACTTAGCCTTCACTGCTGATGCTTGATCATTTCCTTCTAGAAACAGCATGGAAGGAGAAAATCCAGTTATCCTTGATGTCATATTGATGATGTGAACTCCGCAACACTAGGACTATCTTTATTTGTAATTTGCTTGAAAGGACAGTGAGGAGGTTCCTTGGTGTTATTGTCTGCATTTGCCCCTGAGATGCAAATCTTGGAGGAGTTAAATGGTAATCATATACAAATAGCAGTCTTAGTGTTCCCAGGGAGGTGGTTGGGCCCTAATGGCCTTCGGTAGCTTTTTTGGATGCCTGTCTTGGCCCAAGTCCAGATGTAGGTTTCCAACTTCGCACCCAGTTAACTTGGTTGAAATGGTGACCATCAAGCACTTTGTTTTGAGCCCTTTTGGGCATTCCTAGGGTATATGGAGGGCATTGCTGCTCCTCATTATATATCTAAGGCGGTGCTGCATTTTCTTCGATCTTCTTGTCTTGCAGCCTTACTAGATTACTGATGGGGAGTTGGAGTTGACCCTTAATCAGTGCACTGTAAGGAAATTATCTGGTGGCGGTGTTAAATAGTTCTGAAAATTCCTATGATAACTTAGAGTCAAGTTGGCATCATGGTAGATTTTCTTGTATAAATTCTTCACCTGTTTTTGCAGCAGCTGCTGACAATGAATGCAGGAAATCAGTAGTAAGATAGTTCAGTGGATTTTTCTTGATATATTTTCATCATTAGTTTTATGATTAGCAAACCAAAAACTGTGTTGAGATACTTGTAATTTATTTAATTAGCATACCTGTTTATTCATCTCTGGCTTTTCTCATTGGCTTTTTTGTTTGATGCAGCTGGAGAACAGAATTCAAGCCTATGAAACTAAACAGCAAAGCTAGATGGCAGAGTTTCTGGTCCCATGATCCCAGTTAGCTTCTTGACTCTTCTTTAGGTGGTTATAGGACATTGCAGTAACCAGTAAGACTGTTCAACAGAGAATACATTGTGAGATCGTGTATGAAGTTCAGTTTCATAAATTAAGTCAAAACTTCTGCAGGGTGGCGAACAATAAACTGTCATGTTCTTTATCATTTGAAAATTTCTGCTCTAAACTAATTGAATCTTTGCAAAATGAGCCATAATGCTTGATCTGCATTTCAAGCCAGTGTTCACGTAATAGTTTTCGGATCAAGATTCAGAGGCAAGCTTGTTGGCTTTGGTCCTGCACTTGTGTAAATTGTTTTGTCGTGGTCTGGATGTCTTGCATTGATTGGCTTATTTTCTTTAAAATGTACATTTCACAAGGCTTTATTTGAGGTTTATTGGAAAGGAAGGCAACTAGGAAGGAAAGGGAGGAGAGCGGGAAGCAGCAGAAAGGGGCAATACTTTTTTTCTTGAAAAGTAAAAAACTTAATGATGGTTTAGCCCATGCAACACACACAATGGCGCATGGAACATCCAACAGACATCATCTAGGAAGTGCTTCGATTGGCACGGTATTTAACATGTGTAATGCACATATAAAAGTTATGGCAGTTTACTGGAAAAGAAAATATTATGTGTTCCCATCCTATATTGTTATATGTCTTTATAAATGATACGCATTTGAATCAAGAATGACCAATCATCTAGCTTTTTTTTGGGGGAACCAATTTATTTGCTGGAATAATATAATAAGTATATGTTCAACAATTGTCATTTTGGTTCCATGATCACAAACATGTAGAGCATTGGCATTGGCATTGGCATTAAGTACTGGCAAATTCCATTTCAAAACATGTGAGGTGCGTTTTCAAGTGGCAGATAGGTGGAACGTTCAGCCACATTTTATATTTTCATACATCACAGATGCCATCAATATCCCATGTTAATGGACATCGATTGATGTTATAATCAAATAGCCGTTTCAGGTGTGCAACTGCCTCAATCAAAAATTATGAGATATATATTAAGCTCCTCACTTTCTGAATATGTAATCAAGCAGGCCTAGCATAAATTTTATGCACGCGTGTACTTGTCACCACAGTGACCAATTGCTTTAAGCAAATCCTTTTTTTTTTGGATGCTCCCGATGTCCATCATATATTCTTCATCCAAAGCAAGTGCAGAGATCTAGCCTTTGCTGTCTGAGAATACTTGCTGTAGGATTTAGCGACTCCAGCTGCATTGACGGTAGTCTTTCATTGCAACTTTGATTATACTATCAAGATCAAAGTGTTTGTCCGTTTAGTGGCTAATCGGTGTATGTAGTCCACCTCTGCCTGATTCTATTGTATTTTTTGTTTCATTTCTTCTGAAATAATCACATTTTTTTATTATTATGGATCTACTACTAGAAATAGAATTAACTTTTTTTTTCTCCTTTTTTATTCTATTTGTTGCTGGAAATTGGACCCGGGGGCGGCCGTCGGCTGAGGAGAAGGAGCTTCGGCGAACTCTGGTGGGCAGCGATCTATCGGCGAGCGGCGTCCTCCGTGGAGGGGGGACCTGCAAAAAGCCGGTGGCCGGGGTTTCCGGCGCCGGCCCTCCGATGCTTAAGTTAGAGGGGGTTTAAATTTGGGAGAGAGGAAGAGGGAAGAAGCGTTCTGCTTCCTTTCTTCTGAGTCCCACCCCCCATTGAGAAGGAGGGGTTCCTCTTTATAGGGGGGTCGGATTACCTGTGATGTGATGGGGCGAGGTCGCCGTACGGCTTAGCACGTCGCTCGAGTTGGTGCGCGATCAGGTGAATTAATGCTTCGATGTCGGAGGTGAGGCCGGGATCAGAGAGTTGTCACGGCTGACTGAACGTTGCCGAGCCGATTTGCCGTGGAGGACTGAGGATCCGTTGATAACAGGAGCCATGCGCATTGATTGTTGAGTGAACCGGCGATACACATTAATTGTTGAGTGAGTCGGAGATACACATTAATTGTTGAGTGAGTCGGAGATACACATTAATTGTTGAGTTAGTCGGGGGTTTGCAGAGGTCATGCACATTAAATGCCAGAGGCGGTGGCAGGGTATGGCCCCTGACCAGACTTTGGCAGGATGCAACTGCGGCAGGTGGGCGGTGAGGGCGGACTTCCGAGGTCGGGAGCTCTTCGGGTCGGATGTTCCGGGGTCGGGCACCGAGCTCGACCGCCCGAGGTCGGCCGTCATCCGGTCCTCTGACGGCAAGGTTCTCATGCACTCGGGGGGGAAGCTGCGCTCCCCCAACACTACCCCCGACTTCCGAGTTCGAGCCGCTTGCGAGCTCGGGCGTGGGAAGTAGAAGTCTTTATTACGGTAACTGAGATCGAGGAGAGTTGAATTATGTCGGCGCCCTCACGCATCCCGAAGCATTTATAACGGGGGGTTGCACCTTTTGGCTCTTCATGGTCGTTTCGTATGGCGAACTCATGATGGGGTCCCAGGATCCGATGGGGTGGCTCCTCGATCTTACAGTCGAGGCGTCTTTCCTAGATAAGTATGCTGTATTGGTTTTCGAGGCAGACACGTGGTGCGATCTAGAGATTTATTGGGTCGATCGCCTTGAGGTCGGGCGTTGGATCAGCCGCTAGAGATTTAAAGCCGAGCCGGTAGTCCGGGATCGAGGATTAGGCCAATTACTAGAGGTCGGACGCATTTAATCTCATATCGGCCGAACGGGGATTTGGGAGGCTAAGATTACATCGGCGCTCCACGCGTCCTGGGGCTTCTTAAATGAAGCGAGGGGGGCGGCATCTGCTCGCCTTTCGGAGCGATCCGGCGCAGCGGATCCATGATGATGTTGCGAGATCCGATGGGACGACGCCTCGGTTCTGCGCTCGAGGCATCGATCCGGAATGAATGTGGTGTTTCGGCTTCCGAGGCCGACACGTGGCGTAATCCAGACGGGGGGTGGAAACCGAACCCGCCGATCTGGGCCATTAGAGGGGTCTATATAAACCCCCCCAAACCAGCCCTAAGAGGAGTCTTGTTCGGTTGCCTTCTCTTTTTCGCCGTCTCCACCTTCGTCCTCTTTCTCAACAGAATCTCGCCGGTGGTGCTCGGAGCGATTTCCGGCGACTCCCCCCGTAGGTTTCTTCCTTGTGTTAGCTAGGGGGTTCTTCTTCTTTCTCCTTTTTCCGTCTCTTTTGTCTTTAGGTTACTTCAGTTTTCTCCAAAATGGGTTTTGGTTCGGAGGAAGTCGGGTCTAGTCTGTCGGGGGAGGAGCTGGAGTTAATCCGCTCCCGGTTCTTTTTCAGCCCGGGTTTCGTCTCGAAACTGCAGGGCCGGAGGATAGGGTGACGCGGCCGCCCCCAGGTCGGATCGCGATTCATCGTGAAACGCTCTGGGCCGGCTTGCGGTTCCCCTTACACGAGTTCGTGAACAGCTTGCTGGTGGAGTACCAACTCGTTCCAGCACAGCTCGCTCCGAACTCGTGGAGGACCATAGTCGGATTTTTGTTCCTTTGTCTTGCACATGGGATCCCGACTTCGGTGAGCGTTTTCCGCCGGTGTTTCTTACTAAAGACAAACCCGGCGGATGGAGGGTGGCTATATTTCGCCTTTCGGGGTGGTATGTCGCTTTTCCAGGGTGCCATGGGGATTTGACCCGAGGTGGGGGAACCCCCGGCTGAAGGCCCTTAACAGGCTCTCCGAGCCCTCGGCGAGGGACCAGAGGGTCCTTGACGTCCTGCGGGGCCTCGGGAAGGGGTTCAACCTGACCGAGCTCCTAAGAGAGGACGCCTTGGCAAGCGTTGGCTTGAGTTTGGCGCGTCCCGAGGGTAAGAGTAGTCGCATTGTTTCGTCTTTGCTTTATCTGTTTCTTCCTCTTGCTTCTTCTAATGTTGGTCTGACACTTAGAAAAATCTTTTTTGCTTCAGACATTCCTCACATGCCGACCAGCAACACCTCCCTCTTCTCCCGGTTGAAAAGGCGGGAGGCCGAGGCCGGCGGGGCTATTCCCCAACCTCGGAAGAAGTCGAAGTCGGCCGCCGCTTCTACCTCGGCCGGGATGGGAGGCCCGGAGGCGGGGGTCTCCGCAGCCGCTCGAGGGCAGGTGTCGGCCGCCGGTGATGCGGGCTCGGCGGCCCCATCCTGTCCTGTCCCTGTCGCCCGGCGGGGAGGGCCGACAGTAATCCAGCCGCGGCGTTCGGGGCCCGAGCCGAGCAGGGGCCCCGAGATCCCAAGCTCGGACGAGCCGAGCTCTTCAAGGGGCCGAAGGGGGGAATCAGCCGAGCCAGGGTCCCCACTCCTTGAGGGGAGCTCGGCCTTCCACGATGCCGATGTCGCGCGTGCAGTGTTTCGGCGCGCTATGCTTCCAGCAGACTGGGCCGAGTTCCAGAACTTATCGCTGGAAGAGATTGTCGACGGTACCTACCGCAATACTGTTCGGGTAAGCCATTCTCTTAATCTTCCTTCGGCTACTAGCGTACATATTGTATGTTTTTTACTTATAATCGCTTTCTCTCTTTTCTCTTGCAGCACATTCATGAAGTCGACACCTTGGTATTCATCGCCCAAGGATGTTAGGAGGAGACTCGGCGACTCAGCCGGCAGCTGGAGCCGGCCAAGAAGAGGGTCGCTGAGTTGGAGGCCGCGCTGGCTGAGGCCGAAGCGCGGAGGGAAGCGACGGAGGCCGGGCGACTGGCCATTGTTGAGGAGCTCGAGGAGGAAAGGGCTGCTCATTCTTTGGCCAAGTCGGCCCTGCGCGCTTCGGAGGCGCGTCTGGCGGAGGCTCAGTCCGAGATTGCGGGCCTCAAATACGAGGGCGGGGTCCTGCGGCTGAAGATCGAGCAACTGGAGGCCCGAAAAAGGAGGGCACTCGAGCAAGCTGAGCATGCCGTGGAGCTCTTCAAGGACTCAGACGAGTTCCGCAACATGCTGGAGGAGGAGACCGTGGATGGGTTCCTCCGTGGCTTCGACAACTTTCGGAGGCAGATGGCTCGGTTCTGCCCCCAGTTCGATCTCTCAATGGTTCGTCCGAGGATGGGGTTGGGCACCGACTCCGACGACGAGGTTCCCGCTGCCCTCGCGTCCGAGGAGGAGTTTGCCGAGGCTGAGGCGGATGTGGCCGGGTCGGCGGTGGATCAAGTACAAAATTTTAACTAGAATCTTTACTCTATGAGGATTATAATGTCAGCTTCTAGATTTTTAACTCATATCCTATAGAACAACCGTTTGACCAAACCCAATTATAAAGACTGGCTCAGCAAATTTCAAAATAGTTTTGAATTGTGAGAAATTAGGGTATGAGCTAGACCATGGAATCCCTGTATTACCAATCTGTCCGATCACTGATCAGCGTAAGACGCATGCCAAGTGGATGAACGATGACAATAAAGTTAGGTGCTACATAATGGCATCCATGTCCAATAAATTATAATGTCAGCATGAGAACATGAAGATTGCCAAGGACACATTAAAACACCTGCAAGAGTTGTATGGTGATCAGAGTCACACAGCTTGGTTTGAATGTCCAAGAGGCTCTTCAAGGCCAAGATGCGTGATGGGCAGTCTATCCATGATCATGGTTTGACCATGATAAAGGACTTAGAGAAGTTTGAGAAGCTCGGCATGACCATGCACAAGGAATTGCAAACGGATTTGATCCCACAATCCCTTCTAGCTTCATATGAACAGTTTATAGTAAATTATCATATGAACAAGATTGTATGCACCAAAACAGAATTGTTAAATAAATTGGTAACTACCTTAGGGATATTGAAGAGTTCAAAGGGCATCGTTCTCGCTGTCGAGTTGGTTTCTAATTCAAAGAGAGAGTCTATTTGGAAGAAGAAGAAGCCTGCGAAGAAACAGAAGACTGAGAAAACGCCAAGTAAGGAAGTTCCAAGAAAAGGGCCAATTGCAAGGAAAAATGTTTTCATTTGCATCATGGACGGCCATTGGAAGAGGAACTGTCCTACATACATGGAAAGCATAAAAACATGAAGGGTGACAGACCTTCAGAAGGTATGTCAGATATGCTCAGGATACTTAGGGACTATTACCTATTGCTAGCAGAAATTTGATTTCTGTATTTTGTTTAGTACAAAAAAGATTTTTATAAGACTACTGTTCCATTTATTTGAGAAATAAATTAGTTCAACGTGGTTTTATGATTGACATTCTCTATCACATACATATGGATGTATCTGTGAATGTATCTGAGCAAACAGTCAATACCATAGGATCTAATAGATCCAGAAATGAAATAAATCCAAAGTATTTCTGGCACATCAGGCTTAGCCATATAGGAGAAGACAGAATAAACAAATTGAAAAAAAAAATGAACTTTTGGGCTCATTGACTTTCGAGTCATATTCGATTTGTTAATTCTGCCTTCAAGGAAAGATGGCCAAATTATCCTTTGTAGGACACAGGGTGGTCCACTGAAATACTTACCCTAGTACACACTGATATGTGTGGCCCATTCGATGTGAAAGCTAGGGGTTGTAATTTTTACTTCATTTACCGATGATTACTCATGGTATGGATATGTGTATGACACACAAATCTGAAACTTTTGAAAGTTTCAAAAAGTTAATATATGAAGTAGAAAAATAAACAGAAAAACTCATTAAGGTTCTTCGATCAGATCGAGGAGGTGAACACCTTAATAGAGAGTTTCGTGATTATCTCAAGGAGAATGTTATAGTTTCATAATGGACTCCTCCTGGTACACCTCAGCTCAATGTATTGTCAAAGAGGAGGAATCAGACTCTATTGGATATGGTCCGGTCCATGATGAGCTTCACTAATTTATCCTTGTTTCTTTAGATAGATGCCCTATTTTCAGCTATTTACTTATTGAATAGAGTTCCCTCTAAAGTCCGTTCCTACCACACCATATGAGATATGACATGGTAAGAAACCAAGTCTTGGTCATCTCAAGATTTGGGGATGTCCGGCCCACGTCAAGCGACTACAGGCAGACAAGCTAGAGGATAGGACAATTAATGCTCGTTTTATAGGATATCCTAAAGAGTCATTAAGATACGACTTTTCGTCCCAAAGGATCACAATGTGTTTGTGAGCCTAGATGCTATCTTCATGAAAATAGTTTATCCTTGACAGAGATAGTGGGAGGAAAATTGAGCTTGAAGAGAAAGTCTCTAAATAGCAACGAACCATTGTGCCTATAGAACCTATTTATATTAAGCCAGTACACGATGTTCCTCAATCACCTCGCAGATCTAGTAGGGTCTCCCATCCTCCTGATAGATACTTAGGTATACTAGAAGAGGATACCGAGGAAATGTTCTTAGTGGGAGATAGGGATCACATACAAGATCCCAAAACCTATGACGAGGCGATATCTGATATCGATTCCGAGAAATAATTGGAGTTAGACTCCATGCATTCCAACCAAGTCTGGACCCTAGTAGATCCACCAGAAGGTATTGTACCTATTGGATGCAAATGGATCTACAAAAGGAAGATAGGTTCGGATGGAAAGGTAGAGACCTGTAAAGCAAGGCTAGTGGCGAAAGGGTATAGTCAACGCGAAGGCATTGACTATCAGGAGACTTTTTCACCTGTAGCCATGTTAAAATCCATCCGAACATTGCTTGCCATTGCAGCATTTCATGATTATGAAATCTGGCAGATGGATGTGAAAACTGCATTCCTGAATGGATATCTTAATGAAGATATCTATATGGAACAGCCTTTGGGTTTCACTTCCAGTGATGGAGATCACAAGGTCTGCAAGCTGCAAAGGTCCATCTATGGACTAAAGCAAGCATCTCGGAGTTGGAACACTCGTTTTGATGACTCAATCAAAACGTTTGATTTCATCAAAAACGAAGAGGAACCGTATGTTTACAAAAAGGTTAGTGGGAGTGCTGTCGTATTTCTCGTACTGTACATGGATGACATCCTCCTGATAGGGGATGATATTCCCATGCTAACCTCGGTCAAGGTCTGGTTGTTAAAAGAGTTCTCCATGAAAGACCTTGGGGAAGCATCCTATATTTTGAGAATAAAGGTCTATAAAGGTAGATCTAAAAGGATGCTTGTCCTGTCACAGAATATGTATATAGAGGGAGTGCTGAAGAGGTTCGGCATGGAAACCTCTAAAAGGGGATTATTACCCCTTAGGCATGGGATAAATCTCTCCAAGAAGATGTGCCTTAACACATCTGAAGAGATTCAGCGGATGAGCAAGATCCCTTATGCTTCGGCTATAGGGAGCCTCATATATACCATGCTATGTACGTGAAATGATATAGTATATGCTGTGAGTGTCACGAGCATATATCAGTCAAATCCAAGCAAGAAGCACTGGATAACTGTGAAGAATATTCTTAAGTACTTAAGAAGAACTAAAGATTTATTCTTGGTCTTTGGAAGAATATCAGAGTTAAAGGTAGAAGGATGCACACATATTGATGTAGAAAGTCTACATCAGAATATGTGCAATAATGGTTTAGTAAATTGGAAGAGTTCCAAACAACCAATCATTGTAGATTCTACCTTAGAAGCTGAATGATAAGCCACCTCTAAGGGTGCAGTGGAAACCTTTTGGTTTAAAAAGGTTCATTGCAGAATAAGGTGTAATGCCATCAGATGCCATAGCACTCTTCTGCAATAACAAAGGCACCATAGCACTAGCTAAGGAGCCAAAGGTCTCACCAGAAACCGAAGCACATAGAGCGAAGGTTTAACCTAATAAGCGACTACCTCGAAAAAAAATAAGTAGAGGATCAAAAAGTAGACTCCACAGAAAATATGGTGGACCCATTCACTAAGCAGATAACTCAGCAGAAAACTAAAATGCATCTTGAGAAGATGGGGCTTAGATTTATGGCTAATTGGCTTTAGTGCAAGTGGGAGATTGTTAGAAGTATGCCCTAGAAGCCAATTTGGCTGACGCATTATTTTATTCTAGGACATAATTTTGTACTTGACTATTTATTATTGAATAAATAAAAGGCATCTTTTTCATTCATGTTCTTATGTGTCCATGAATCGTCCAAGGAATTAATAAGATGATGACGCATATTCTCAAGAGTTGAGAATTTGAGGCATGTGTCATTGGTGATTAATTAGTGAATTGCTCCTGATCGATGGATCATCACGAGGACGGTGATTGATCCGCTGAGATTAGTGCACATATTGCTTTCTTTGATGGACGAGTCTTGAGTCCACAGTGTAGGGACATTGGAGCAATTGTGCAAGTGCTTGTTAGAGAACAAGGATACTGAGCGTGACCAACACAAGAAGTCACTTGGATGTCTATCCACTCGTTAGTGACTTGCTTGATGTTGCAGTAGTGTGACTGGTCCTTTGACCTGCGATGCTTCGGCTACTCACAGTGAGGTTATTGTAGTTTGACTGCACAAATACATGGTCTCTAGCCATATGGGTCCATGCAGTGTAGATTGGCTGCAGTAGGTTCACTGTAGGAGTAGGGTATGCATCTACAAGGAATCTATTGACCTTGATAGATAAGGAGAGATCCTATGTGATTTATAAGACTGAGTTCGTAAGACCTCGGCCGGGGCAGATTGCACAGTGGAGAAAGAGTTCTCCGCTCTCGAACTTAAGTCGAATAAATCTTGACATATGACAGACGAAGGAGTTTGACGAGTTATCCATGACCTCCGTCTTGTAGGGATCTACGATAGAAGAACTGTATCACATGATAACTGCACCTAGAGGTTCATCATTCTATTCTGCTGGATAGCCACTACATGCTGCTAGGTGTCACTGGTGGATGGTGGGACTCATAGGGATTATCTTGATGATCGATAAACCCTAATGAGTAGAGTTGGAATCGTTCCGACCCATTGAAAGGAGCTTTCAATGATATTGTGATAGAGATCACAATATATCTCACTACCAGTCAGAGTAGAACCTATGGGGTCACACATACTAGAGGCATTGACCGATCCGATGGTTGAATCGTGATTAGGAATCACAAGTAATCAATTCGATTGATAATAAGTTGAATAAGGAACAAAGGGAATTAATTAATTGGACTTGAAACAAGAGTCCTACTTGGAGTTGGATTCTTGGAGTCCTAATTGGATTAGAACTGGGATTCCTACTTGGACTGGGATTCCTACTTGGACTGGAAATCATATTTGGAGTAGGACTAGGATTTCTACATGGAGTAGGATTCCTATAATCCTAATTAGATTAGGAGTTTTGAATTAAATTTGGATTCCTACTTGGAGTAGGATTTCTAGAGTCCTAATCGGATTAGGACTTCGAATTCAAATTAGAGTCCTAATTGGATTAGGACTAGAATTAAATAAATCCTAATGGGATTAGGACTTCTTAAGTCCCAATTAATTATTAATCTAATGAATCAAGATGACTCCTAATTAGATTAGGATTGAAGGGTTCAATTGAGTCATGGCTCATCAAGTTCTAATTGGATTAGGACTTACCTAGATTAAAACCCAAATTGGTTCACCCTTGGTCCAAACCTAATTAGATTAGGACCTAACCAAGAGTGACCTTCCTAATCCTCCTTAGAGGAGGATTAGGTTAACCATGAAGGAGGGGCACACGCCCCTCCTCCTTTTCCTTGCTTGGTGCGGCAAAGAAGAGGGGCCGGCGCCCCTCTTGGAATTTAATCAAGGAGCTCCTACAAAGTAGGAGCTCCACATGCTATTTAAGAGGAGGCGTGGGGCTGACCTAGGGCATTCATTGAAGCCCTCTCCCTCTCCAATTCGTGGCCCCCTCTCCTCCCCTTTCCTTGGTTCAGCCGCAAGCAAAGTGTTGCCCAGATAGACAACCCAAGAGGGGGGGTGAATTGGGTTTTAAAATAATTTGGCTATTAAAACTTTTATGGATAACTAATTAATGCTTTTGCGAGATGATTAATTAGTTTCTATGTGTGGTGAATGAAATGCGAGAGATAGAGAGAGACAAACAATCACAAACACAATATTTTATAGTGGTTCGGAGCTAACCCTTGCTCCTACGTCCACTCCCCAAGTCTCACTTGGGAATTCACTATAACCCCTTGGATTACAGCCGGTTGTTTTCCAAGCTCACAACCAAACTTGTTGTTTTACGAGCTCACAACGAACTCGGTCGGTTTTTCCAGGCTCACCGACTAGAACCAACCCGATTGTTTTTCCGGGATCACAATCGAACTCTTACACGTTGGTTTTACACTCGGCTCACCAACCAACCTCAATACCCTTGATTCAATCCCCCGATTGAACCAAGCAAAGACAAGATGGAAGTAAAAAGGAGTAACAGAAAACAGAGCTTCTCAAAAGCAGATAAATAACAATATAAACAAAAGAGAAGTTAGAAACCCTCAAACACGTTAGAGTTGGAGTAGAGTAGGGCTTCTTGAACTTCGGGTCTCCTCTTGAATGTCTGATCGACTTGAATGCAGGAGGAGATCTCTTTCAATGTTGGGAAGAAGTAGGTGGATGCAGTTAATGTTGCTCTTCCCTCTTTTCCGTTGAAAACCAGGTTGCAGAGAGTGAAAGCTTGATTACTTTGAGTGCCCGTTCTGCACACTCTGCACAGCCTGACAATATGTCCGTTGGTGGGTTGGAGTCGACTCGCGCGATCAGGAGTCGACTCGGCTGTAGCGAGAGTCGACTCATGCTTTTCTGGAGTCGACTCGGCAACTGTTCCGGATTTGAATTAAAGTCGCCTCTTCGACTGGGAGTCGACTCGACTTGACCCGGAGTCGACTCGCCAACTTCTGGAGCTGACTTGGCATTTTCGAAGTCGGCTCATCCCATGAAGTCCGTGGATCTATTTTTGAACTTGGTCCACTCGAGTCGACTCGACAATCCTGGGAGTCGACTCGGCGCTCAGAGCCCGAACTCTCGATCTACTGTTTTTTGGCTCGTCCAGTCTTGGAGTCGACTCGAACTGTTCCGAAGTCGACTCGGCTCTCAGTTTCCGAAACTTAGTCTTCTGTGTTTTTGGTGAAGTGCTGCCTTGGAGTCGACTCGAGCTGTCTGGGAGTCGACTCAAATCTCAGAGACAGCAAATTGGTCTTCTGTCTTCTTTGGGGTCGCGGTGTCTCGGAGTCGACTCGTGCAATGCGGGAGTCGACTCGAATCTCAGAGTCCGAAAACTTCTCTCTGACTTTTTCCTTGTGTTCCTCTGAGAGTCGACTCTCACTACCTTTGGAGTCGACCTGCCAACCATCGGAGTCGACTCGCGTTCCACAGGAGTCGACTCGAATCTCAGGGTCGAAAACCACTCTCTGACTTTTCTGCCTGTGACTCCTTGGAGTCGACTCATACTTCTTCGGAGTCGACTCGGTAAACATCGGAGTCGACTCGCGCACTTCAGGAGTCGACTCGCTGACAGATTTTGAGTTGATGCTTTCTGTTTGTCTGTCTGTTCTCAGTTGGAGTCAACTCGTAATGGTCAGGAGTCGACTCGAGCCCGTGCCAGTGATCCTGATACGCTTGGAGTCGACTCGTAATACTCTGGAGTCGACTCGAGTCTCAGACTTTGGTTCAAACTGACTTCTTAACTTATCCAAAATATTATGAACCAAATCTTGAGACACTTAGACAAGATTTTCACTGAAACACTCAATTGAATTCATTAGTAAACAACATATATACTCTAATGCTTTGAGCTCATCAAAATCAAATAGAGTTTTAATCAATCACTCCACAATCTCTCCCTTTTTGATGATGACAAAACTTTGAGTATATGTAAAGTGAATTGCTCAATAAACAAGGAAATAAAATTCATAAATGAATTCATATGTCTGGTAATTTAATATATCCAAGCTTGAAAGGTGTGAAACAATAAATTTTGGAGTTAAAGCTCCCCCTTTCATTTGGAATTATATAAGCCTTCATATCATGCAATCAATTGTTTGGCTTATATATATTTAATGATTTGGCTTTCTTAAAAATTCAGATTCTCCCCCTCAACATATGCATTCTACTATGTTTTGATTCTCTGAATTTCCTTTTAGTATATTGAAGTTTTTGAATTTTAAATTTTGGTATTTAGAGGGAAAATCTGTCAATTTGTTCTTGAGTTGGATTCAGCTAATCTCCGAATATCCCTTGAATAGATTCTGGAGATTACTCCATTAGGAGCCCCAAAAGAGAGATAATGAGCCTCGAGGTACCAAATCCACTAAGAACAAATTATGTTTTAATTTTTAATTCTCATTTTGATTTCTTTTATGTTGATTCCATTTACATATCTATTCAATATTTCTCCCCGTTTTTGTCATCGTATCAAAAAAAAAGGAGGTAAGCAGAACACACAATCAATCATAGATCAAATTGCACAGAAATGAAGATAAGATGTCTACTCATTGTATTGATGTGTATGTGAATACATTTGAGAATACAATAAGTAAAGCAAAACAGTACATGTCAAAATAAAACACAAAAGCAGCTACGGTCTCCTCGAGGATGTAGCTCCTCCTCTCGAGGATATGGCTCCCCCTCTCGAGGATGTATCTCCTCCTCTCGAGGATGTGGCTCCCCGAGGCATGCGCTCAACCAGTGCTTGGACCGCATTGGTGACGTTCTCGAGCTGTCGGATAACGGCCTGAATGGCCCTGCTCTGTGTCGTATCGAGCTCGAGGACCGACTTCTGCAGTGCGTCCAGCTTGTCGATGAGCACATTCGACAAGCGCTCGGCCCCCTGGGTAGTGGTGCTCATGTCCTTCCGGATGTCATCGCGCATCTTCCGAGTGATGCCCGTGACCTCACTCATACTGGAAAACTGAGCCTGAATCAAACTCCTCACGTTGTAGATCTCTTCCCGTACATGGGCCGTCATGTCAGTCACGGCTGTCAAGGAAGGGACCAACTCAGAAGATGTGGGTGCAGGAGTGGGAGCTGGCACTGAACCTCGAAGCTCCCGAAGTAGCTCATCTCGCAGGTCTCTAACAATCTCCTGCCGCAACTCCAGGAGCTGCTCAGGAGCGATCCGGACCTCCATAGGTGGTGGAGCTGAGGAGGAAGGTCCGGCTGAGGTGGTAGGAGCAGAAGTGGAGGGAAAGTCAGGATAGTCAGAATCTGGCTCAGGGCTAGGAGAGTGTCTGGAGGTATGTGTGGAGGTGGATGACTTCCTAACCCATGTTCCCTCTACCTTCCGAAACCCCATCCTGTGTAGGGTCCCCGGACGCATGCGATCAGTCCATCGCAACGCCTTAGAGGGTTCCCCCTCAGAAATGGGAATCTCGTACTCCCTAAACAACAGAGTGAACATCATACCGTAGGGGAGGGTGAGCCTAGGTCTATCTAGGGGCTCACACAGATATCTATAAATGAGTTTGGGGAAGTTGATTGGGGTGTCCTGAAGAATATAAAACATAAGGGCGAGGTCCCTCTCAGACACAAAATCGAAGCGGCCAGTCTTCGGAAAAATGGACCTAGACAAAATACTCAGGAGGATCCGCACCTCAACAGGAAGTGAGCTAGCGGATACCTCGTCTAAAGGGGACTGAGGTGGATATCCTAGTATGGCCGTAAGGGCCTCAGTCCTGTCCTCGGGGTGTGTGGGAGCCACCCCTACTTGTGGAAGGTGGAGGATGTGGGCAATAAGATCCTCCGTAACGAACAGAGGGACACCGGCTACCGTGCCCTCGATACCCCCATCTTCCCGATGGACGGTACCGTAAAACTCTCTAACTAATCCAGGGTAAGTGGAGAGATCTAATGTAAGGAAATACTCTAAGCCCTGGACACGCAATCTCTCACCTATGGTGAAGCCCTCCCGGGAGAGATAGTCGAAATCGACGTATCTCCCGGTGGAGACTGCCTTCCCGGCGCACGGCCTCGCGGGAACCGCCCTCGGCGGGGAACGAGCCGGAGGTTGTGACCTCGCGGGATCGTGCCAAGCCTTGGAGCGCCTCTCGGGACCGGCCTCGGGTTGGGGCCTCTTCCGAATGACGGCTTTACGAGGCATAGCGACCTAGCATGGGAGGAAAAGCCCTAATGGACGGTGAAAAGTCGACGGAAAAAGCTTGGGGATGACCGGGGACGACCTAGGAGTCGGCTCTAGGGCTTGTGAACAGTGGCGGCGGAGAATAGAAATGTTTTGAAAATGATGGAGCTAGGGTTAAAAAGTCGGATCCCGACTGCGAGTCGACTCCTCTGAGTCGCGAGTCGACTCGACCTCGAGTCGACTCCAAAGTATGCGCGAGTCGACTCTCCTTATGCGCCTATTGACCCCGACTCTCCTTATGCGTGAGTCGACTCCCGACTGTATGCGAGTCGACTCCACCTCTGCTGCCATCGACCTCGAGTCGACTCCCGACTAAGCGCGAGTCGACTCCCCCTTACGAGCCGACTCTGAAACTTACTCGAGTCGTCTCGAACTTTGGCACGCACCTAAAAATCATGCTATGTTCGTGCCGAATGAGGGAAAATCACTAAATTATGATCTGATTTGATGATCATTGAAAAGAAACTCTATTTTAACCACAATCTAATCATCAAAATCAATGAATCTAGTGGAAACTACCACTAGGATGGATCAATCACTCCTAATCCCCTCCTAAGCACACTAAATCTCTCTTCACTTAGGGGTTTTGTAAAAATGTCAGCTAATTGATCATCAGTACAAACAAATTGGAGTGTCACATCACCATTCAGTACATGATCTCTTATGAAGTGATGTCTTATCTCAATATGTTTAGTTCTTGAATGCTGAATTGGATTTTTAGTTAGATTAATGGCACTTGTATTATCACAATTAATGGGTATTTTATCTTGTTTAATGCCATAATCTTCTAATTGTTGTTTGATCCATAAGATTTGAGCACAACAACTTCCGGCTGCAACATATTCAGCTTCAGCAGTAGATAATGCAACCGAGTTTTGTTTCTTGCTAAACCATGATATTAAGTTTTCTCCTAGGAATTGACATGACCCGCTGGTGCTTTTTCTATCAAGTTTACATCCAGCAAAGTCTGAATCTGTATATCCTATTAAGTTCAGGCTAGATTCTTTAGAATACCATAACCCTATATTCTTTGTTCCTATTAGGTATTTAAAGATTCTCTTTACTGCAATTAGATGTGATTCCTTAGGATTAGCCTGATATCTAGCACACATGCAAACACTAAACATGATATCAGGTCTACTTGCAGTAAGATACAATAAAGATCCTATCATACCTCTATATAGTTTCTGATCTACAGATTTACCGGATTCATCTTGGTCTAATTTGCATGATGAGCTCATGGGGGTGCTGATTGATTTGTTTCCCTCCATATCAAACTTCTTGAGCATCTCCTTGATGTATTTGGCTTGATTGATGAAGATGCCTCCTTCAGATTGTTTGATTTGAAGTCCAAGGAAGTAATTCAGCTCTCCCATAATGCTCATCTCAAATTCACTCTGCATCAAGTTAGCAAATTCTTCGCAGAGACGATTGTTAGTAGCACCGAAAATAATATCATCAACATAAATCTGTAGTAACAACATATCTTTGTTTTTCTTCTTTAGAAACAATGTAGTATCTACATTAACCCTAGAGAACTCATGTTCTAATAGGAATTTGCTAAGCCTCTCATACCATGCTCTAGGTGCTTGTTTTAAACCATAAAGTGCTTTGTTCAATTTATAAACATGATTAGGGTATTGATGATTTTCAAAACCAGGAGGTTGTTCTACATATACCTCCTTATTAATATACCCATTTAAAAATGCACTTTTTACATCCATTTGAAATAACTTAAAGTCCTTAGAGCATGCAAAAGCTAGTAAAAGTCTAATTGCTTCAAGTCTAGCTACCGGAGCAAAGGTTTCATCAAAATCTATACCTTCTTCTTGATTATAATCCTTGGCTACTAATCTAGCCTTATTCCTTATTACAGTACCATTTTCATCAAGTTTATTTTTATAAATCCATTTGGTACCTATAATTGAATATTCAGTAGGTCTTTCAACTAGATTCCATACTTTGTTTCTAGTAAATTGGTTTAATTCTTCTTGCATTGCATTTATCCAATTTACATCTTTTTCAGCTTCTTCTATGTGTTTGGGCTCAAAATGAGAAACAAAGGCTAGATGATTATTTACGTTCCTAAGGGATGCCCTAGTCCTAATAGGTTGAGATGGATCATCTAGAATTAATTCCTTAGGATGCCCGTGAGCATACCTCCAAGCTTTAGTTAGTCCATGATCCACAATAGCCTCTTGGCTTGATGATGCACCTTCAATTAATTTTTGATTATCATCTTGTAATGTCATCTCATCTATCTTTTCTTCAAGAATTTCAGCATCATCATCAAAATTAACTCTCTTGCTAGAAGAGATGTCACTAGAATCATCAAATACAACATGTATAGATTCTTCTATAACTAGGGTTCTTTTATTAAAGACTCTATAGGCTTTGCTAGTTGTAGAGTACCCCAAGAATATAGCCTCATCAGATTTTGAGTCAAATTTTCCTAGATTATCTTTCCCATTATTATGAACAAAACACCTACATCCAAAAACATGAAAGTAGTTTACCTTTGGTTTTCTGTTTTTCCAAAGTTCATAAAGTGTTTTCTTTATAATGGGTCTCAATAAAACTCTATTTAATATATGACAAGAAGTATTAATGGCTTCTCCCCAAAAGTACTTAGGGAGGTTACTTTCACATAACATAGTTCTAGCCATTTCCTCTAGAGTTCTATTTTTCCTCTCCACAACTCCATTTTGTTGTGGTGTCCTAGGTGCAGAAAAATTGTGAGTTATTCCCTTTTTACTATAAAACTCATCAAATAAATGATTTTCAAATTCGGTACCATGGTCACTTCTAATAGCTATTACTGTAGTATCTCTAGCATTGGTTACTTCCTTATGAAACTTTTTAAATACTGAAAAAGCTTGATCTTTATGTGCTAAGAACATAACCCAAGTGTATCTAGAATAATCATCTACAATGACTAGACCATATTTATTTCCACCTAGGCTTGTTGTTCTAGTTGGTCCGAATAGGTCCATGTGTAATAATTCTAGAGGTATAGAGGTAGAGACACATTTTATGGATTTAAAGGAGTTCCTAGATTGTTTGCCATATTGACAAGCTTCACATATTTTATTCTTTTCAAATCTTAGTTTTGGCAAACCTATCACAGAATCTCTTTTAACTAGTTTAGATATTGTGTCCATGCTTACATGACCTAACTTACGGTGCCATAACCAACTAGCATCATTGTCCTTAGTTTCATTAACAACTAAGCATGGGTTGTGTTTGGCAAGATCCTCAAGATCTACAACATACACATTCCCACGTCTTATTCCTTTAAAAACTAAACTATTATCATTTGGGTTTGTTATGATGCATAGTGATGGTTTAAACATAATGTTGCCCAAGGTGACAAGCCAAGAGGGGGGGGGGTGAATTGGTTTCTTCTAATTTTCGGTGCTTTAAACGTTTTCTCAAATAAGTGCGGTGGATGCTTTCTTAAGCTATTAGAATGATTTAAACTAGTGCAAAGATAGAAGATGATGCAAGAATAAACGGAAACACAAGCACAACACAAACACAACAATATATAGTGGTTCGGTGCTCTCCTTAGCACCTACGTCCACTCCCCAAGCGTCCCCTTGGGAATTCACTATAATCTCGCGGATTACAGTTGGATTGTTTTTCGGGCTCACAATCCAAAAACCTTGTTGGTTTTACGGGCTCACCAACGAACCTATACACTTTGGTTTTTCGGGTTCACCAAAAACCTTTGTTGGTTTTACGGGCTCACCAACGAACCTATACACTTTGGTTTTCCGGGTTCACCAAAAACCTTTGTTGGTTTTGCGGGCTCACCAACGAACCTTTGTACTTTGGTTTTCCGGGTTCACCAAAAACCTTTGTTGGTTTTGCGGGCTCACCAACGAACCTTTACAAAGTGTTTAACAAATGAAAAGAAAAGATTCAAACTCCTAAATGAGCATATGAAACAATATAAACTACAAAGAAGAGTTAGAAAGTATTTATTGCTTTGAAGTGGCTTTGCTCTTCTTTGTCAAGGATGCTTCACTCTTCAAGGGAGGATGGAGCTCTTGATGCCTCTTTGAATCTGCTCAATCCCTTTCTTTGATTCTTGAATGAAGCACTTGGATGAAGCTTGCCTTGCTAGGGTTCTCTCTTGAATGCACTTAATGTATTTTCCCAAAAGCTTGCTTCCTCTGATGAATACTCCCTCTTAAATACTTCTCCAACCTCCAAATAGTCCTTTCTGACCGTTGGATTGAAGAAACTAGCCGTTTATAGCCGTTAGGAGTCCAAAAAGCATTTCTGCATAACTAGCCGTTATGTTCAGCCCGTGTTTGGGTCGGCTCAACCTGTCCTTGGGTCGACCCAACCTTCACTTGGGTCGACTCAACCATTTCTTGGGTCGACCCTCTCAGAAAACACAGAAACTTGAAATTCAGCCTTCTGTTGCCTTGGGTCGACCCAACCTTTCTTTGGGTCGACCCAAGGTCAGCTTCAGAAAATTCAGAGCCTTGAATTTCAGCCTTTCTTCACTTGGGTCGACTCAACCTTTCTTTGGGTCGACTCAAGGTTTACTTGGGTCGACTCAACTTCTTCTTGGGTCGACCCTCTCAGTAAATCCAGAGAGCATTCTTCCTTTGCATTTTGAGGTTCTTTGGAGGTTGGGTCGACTCTTGCTTACCTTGGGTCGACCCAACTCACTGTTCATTTGTGCTGTTTTTGCAGGAGTGTGCCAGATGATTCCTCGATGTGCCGGGGTCGACCCAATCAACCTATGGGTCGACTCAATCCACACTTTGCTGCATTCTCAAGGTTAGTTTCATCCAAATGAACAAGACCATATATATATTTCCAATTAAGCAAATGTACTGAGAGCAATGAACTCATAAATGAAGTATCAATTTTAACTTATAGCATACTCTAGAGAATTGCTTGTTAATTATCAAAATAACACTATCATCCTCAATCTCCCCCTTTTTGATGATTACAAAATAAAGAGTATAAGCCTATTGATACTTGTCTTTAAAATCAGTTTAAAAGGAATTGAATTTCAGAATTTCAGCTTTTCATATATATAAGTGAAATCTCCTCCTATATCATTCAAAATTTGCCAATTTGACTTTTTGAATGGCTCCCCCTTTCATTTATAATTCATTAGCAATGAAACTTCAAAAATTTGAGATAAAATATGAGTTTCAGCTTATGTATCGGGGTGAGAAAGGAGCGTGCCAAATTCTGAATTTATATGTGCCAAATTCTGAATTATGATAGAAATTTTTGATTTGATGATTTTCATTGTTACAAATTGCTCCCCCTTAGATATGTAAGCTTTCTTATATGATTTTCAATTTGTTTGCCCATTTATTTCTCTTTTCTTTTCATAACTTCTTTACTCACTCTTTCTCACAAAAGTAATACTCTTTCTTCTCAAATGAAATACTCTTTCTTTTCTTAGAGTGAATACTCTATCTTTTCGTCTCCCCCTTTATATACTCTTTTCTTCTCCCTTTATACACTCTTTCTCCCTTTATATACTCTATCTTTTCTTCTCTTCTCTTTTATATACTCTTTCCTTCTCTTCTCCTTTATATACTCTTTCCTCTTCTCCCTTTATATACTCTTTCCTTCTCTTCTCTTTTATATACTCTTTCCTTCTCTTCTCCCCCTTTTTGTTATCATCAAAAACATATATATAGGAAAAGATGCAATAAAGAACAAACTTCAGACTTCATTGATCAAAATAGGAACATTTTCATATATTAATGCTCAAAATGATGAAAAGTACAATGTTCCACAATCAAGATTTAAAGATATAAGGGAAAGACAAGATTCATAAGGGAAAAAGCAAGATACATATGAGAAAAGGCAAGATACATACGAGAACTAGATTTCTAGCCTAGGCTCTAAATATAGATGCTAAGATCAGCCTAGGGAGACTCTAATTGAGAGTGGGAAATAGGGTTTTCGGAAGAGGACAAAGGGTAAACAGTGCCCCAGATAGCTCACGGGTCCCCCTTTTAACAGTGGGGTCCCGACGTTGGGTCGACTCAAGAAACCTCTTGGGTCGACTCAACGTTGGGTCGATCCTATTCTGGGTTGGGTTGACCCAAGTGCAGAATTTTTCTTTTCTCTTCCTTTTTGCTTCTAAAAATTTTCCTTGCTTCCAATCCTTATAAATTCTTTCTGGAACAATGATACATGAGTAAGGAATCTATAGATAACAAGTTTGACTCATGTTTCATGGGTTTTTAGAAATGGGAGGAATGTATCATGAGATTGCTTGCTCCCTTTTATATCTCTTCAATAAAAAGGATCACATATGCCTAATTTCCTCCTTAGCGTGCAGACTCTATCTTCACTCAAGGGTTTTGTGAATATGTGAGCTAATTGTTTTTCAGTACATATATGCTCAATACATATGTTTCCATTTTGCACATGATCCCTAATAAAATCATATCTTATTTCTATGTGTTTGGCTTTAGGAATGAGATATTTAGGATATAAGCCAGAAGTGATCTCTAAATGTAGATTCCAAAGATAGTTTTGAAATCAAGTGTAGATGGAATCTTTTTCAAGTTATTTCAAGGAGTATTAAGAATAATATTCAAAGAAAGGCACGGATGAAAATCCAACATTTTTTTTTTTTAAATATATTAAGTATATAGCAAAATGAGAGCAATCTAATTAATTTTCAGAGTATAGTATAAGATCAAATAAAGATCAAACCTTATATACTTGAAAAATATAAGATTATGTTGAATCCTTAATTCTTAATGACTTTAAAGTTCTTTCATGATATAAAAGTATTGGGGCATAGATACCAAAACATGAATTTATGCAGTGTAGGATACATAAAATTCAAGGCTTTGAAAGTTCTTTTAGAGCTCTCTTAAAAATTTTCTTTTACTCCTTTAAAGATCATAGCATCAAAATCAATTAAAATGAATTGGCTCAGGATTGAAACACTAAAGTGCAAGCCAATAAGAACTCATAAGTAGATTCCAAGATAAATTTTCGAAACTAAGACAGATGGAATCCTTTTCAATTAAATTTTCAGAAATAAATGATTTACCGATGAATACAGATGGAAATCCAACTTTCAAAAGATATTCAATGAAGCGCAAAGTTTAGTACCACTTTACATTTCGTATTCTTTGTCTCATCTTTAGATACGAATTTATACGATTAAGTTCTATATGATCTCTCACTCTGATATTTTCTTTCTTCCCCTTAATTAATCATTCCATTTGAGAGTTTAGAGTTTGAAGATAATTTTCAATAAAGAGATTGAGTATTTAAAGCTCCCCCCTCAAAAGATGCATTTTCTTTCAAACCTTTTTTTTTGTTCTTCTATAATATCAAGAATGTAGAGTGATCTAGAATTTTTCAAAATTTATAGCAATCACTCTTTTTAATCTTTCAAGAATAAATTATATTTCCTCTTATTTTTTTTAATATGTATGAAAATATTAATCAGAAAATAATTCTTTTGAAGCTCAAATTTCTTTCAAAAGTAATTACATTTTCTTTCTTTTAAGAATCATTTGAGTGAGCTGAAATATTTCTAGACTTGAGATCATTCACTCTTTTAATAATATATATACATATATATTTTGATGAAAGTCTTTAACAATGTAGGAGAGGAAAAAAAATATATAGATGATCATTGAAGTATATGTATTTATAGAACTCAATTTCTTAATCAAGGTTTTTCAGCAATGTATATATGAAGCACAATAAATCTTTTTAATATCAAAATAATATCATATATTTAGAACCATTTATTTGCAATCAAGATCATTGAAAAACGCATCATTTAGACTAATTTTAATAAACTTATAAGATAGAAAATGATATGTTTCAGATGCGTATCGGAGCAAACAATCAAGGCATCAAAAGTAATTCTATTTTTCTTAAACCGTAGTTTTTATCTAGAAATCATATTGAATTATTTCCCAAAATGATGCAATCATTGAGGCACATAATGAGAGTTACAAAAATGCAATGATAGAGACATTTTTAAATTAAGTTTAAGCTTTTATACAAAATCAGATTCTGAATTTCATAAAAATTTTCAAGGAGGCTTTCAGGATTATAATTTGAGATATGCATCTTCTACATTGTAGCTCATCTTAAATTATTAAGATTGAAAACACATATTTCAAACATATAAGAGCATATTCAGAATATTTGTATTTATATTGAGTTTTGGTATGAATTATATACCAAAGTTAGGCAAGTTAAAGGATAAAACAAAATCAATTCTTTTCAAATAAAATTTCCTTTATTTAAATACAATTTAGCACTGATTTTATCCTTAAGGTGTGTTTTCAAGTGATTGAAACTTCATTTGATTTTTCACAACCTTCTTATATATTTTCATTTATTTTATCATTCATTCTCCAAATTTTTAATTTCTTTCTTTAACCATTCAATGAACATTTTGATTATCTTCATTTATTCTTCGGTTTTACTTTTCTATGCTCTATATTCTATTTGCTCCCTATCCGGTGGAGTTGGAAGGGGCACGAGGTACTACCACTAGCCTCCCTCTTGTGCCGTCCCTAATATGCCCTACACCGAATAGTTGGGTCAAATAGTGCCGGGTACTACCACTAGCCTCCCCATTGGCACCATCCCTATAATGAGCAATGTAGAAATGTTAAACTGTTTTCTTTAGCAACAAGATATTCACTCCAAACTCTTCCTATTTAAATATAATTAATTACGGATTTTATCCCTTCCAAAAGAATGTTCACACAAGTCTCACAAATATGCTGAATATATTATGCTTGCGCTGCTTTTACTTAAGATTGGAGTATTTACTTAGCTTTTACTTCTTCTGAGCAATGTTCATTTTCTTTTTCTTTATCTCTCTCTCTTTTTGTTATTTTCAAGTAGTTACATGAAAGAGCAGAATAAAGAATTAATCTAATATGCTGCATATAAATATATATCATGCAAACAGCATTTTCATTATGCCCAATGATTCATAGCTTATCACAAGTTATTTTGAATTAGAAACTTGAGGCATAAACTTGTGTATTTCATGGTTATGCATTATACAGGCAAAAGTGAACTTCAATTTAATCATACCATGAAACAATTATCATTAGCATGAGAATGAAGCATGATATCAAGAAGATTAGCAATTAAATGTTTAATCATGCTACCATATAATTTCAGACTATTGATTTTGCTCAACTAACTCACAAGAGAAGAGTTTAGATTACCAGTGCATTTAGCATTCTTCAAGCCAAATACCTTTTAGATTCTTTATTCCCTTGGCTGAAGAAAATCTTCCTTTTTTTTTTGTTTCCAAGGGAATGTTTATTGTATCTTTCATCGAGGTGTCCTTCAAGTTGAAATTTCTTGCTCACAAATCCTGTATCATTAGCAAAATCTTTTTCTTTTCTTGAAGGCAATTCATTAGGTTCTCTAGGGTACAAAAACATTCATACAACATATTTCTTAACTAGATGACTCAACATGAGACATGACAATAATTGAATTTGAGTCACTTTACTCAAGAGATTGCCTAAATATAAGCAAGCACAAGTCACTTGAACTAAAGAGATAACTTCATTAAGTAAAATAGTTCAAGGACAAGCATGTGAGGCAATAGAAAGATTCATCAAGATCAAATCAATTTCTTATTGTCAGAAGCAATTTAGCTTAGATTCTATTTGCTTAAGATAATTATTAATAAGATATACCAGTTAAGTTTTAATCAAATTATCTTAAATAGTTGTGTCTATCAAAATTCTGATTGTTACATAGAATCAAAATGATAAACTATATTCTCAATAAAGGATCTAGTTTTAATAAGAATAGTATGAATTGATATCTCTACAACTAGTATCTTTTCATTGAATATTCTATATGCATTGCTTGAAGAGTAATATCCAAAGAAATATTTGTTTTACCAGATTTGACATTATTTTCATAAGAATATATCAAGCATGACATGTATGACTGAAGAATATAAAAGATATACAATATATCATTTTCTATTTTTCAGAAGATCAAAAGGAGTTTTCTAATAGAAACCATATGTATGACAAGCAATGATGATAGCTTTTAACAGAAATCATTTAAGTAGATGACTATCATACAACATTGTCTTTTTCATTTCTTCAAGGATTCTATCAACTCTATTTTATTTATGGTGTTCTTGGTGTAGAAACAATTGTATTCAATATTATTTTCTGTGCACAACTCAATAAGAAATTGGTTTTCAAAACTATGCCATGATACAATTTTATTTTCATAGTTTGCAAATCTTTTTCATTTGAACCCTTTTTGTGAGTTTGTGCCAATGCAGAAAATATTTTAATTTAAGTGCCAAGAACAAAACCAATATTAGCTTTGAGAAATTTTCCACAATTACAAAATCAGAAAGCTTATCTCCTGGGTTCACAATCCTAGAGATCCAAATAAGTTCTTATGAAGAGTTTTCAAAGGCTAAAAGGTGAAAACAATATTTTCAGATTTAGAAATGATTCTAGTTTGTTTTTCTAGATGACATACATAGCAAACTTTGACCTTACAAAGAATAATCTAAGTGAACCAATGACAAGGTCTTTTGAGATTAAGTCCATACTATTATGAGTTGATTTTATATGCCAAAACTAGACTCTTTAATATTGGTATTCTTAATGCATATATTAAAAAAATATACCAAGTAGACATTCTTATGTTTATGATCAATAGAAGATAATGCCATGGATAAGAACTCTCAATCAAGCATATAGAGAAATTAAAGAATTATTCTAAGAGTATTGATTAAGCAAATTATCCATCAATAACTGAAGCATAATATAGAAAGATGGAGTGATTTGGTTATATTTTCTTTTCATGCCAAAAGTATCACTTATATCACAGAAATGATTAATACCTGCAATTTATTGGATACTAAGGCAAAGAGAATGATGAGATGCAAGGATTACTAATTTCATTATTCTTTTCATTTCAATTACTTTTCTTAAGTATATTTTAAGTTTCATTCTTTAATATATGTCTAGAGCACCCAATGTCTAAATTAACATCTTTTGTTGGAGCCTTGAGTGCTAGATATACCTACAGAAAATATTCAGATTTTCAACTTAGGAACCCAAGCTCTTTTGGGTCCTTGTAGGTTAGCTATTATTGTTCCTTTTGGAACCCATATTTTCTTAATAGCTATTTTGTCCATAGGCTTGCAAATTTTAGGATTACAAGGAGTGAATTTCTGCATCATCTTGTTAAATTTAACAAACATAGATTTAACATGAGCAGTAGATAAACTTACAATTTTCTGTTTTTGCCTATTAGAATCTGTTTTAGGATAGATAGTAGAGGATTTAACACACATGTCATTAAGGGATTTTTGTGTGTACCAAGATTGATGTCCTAATCCATCCTTTTCAAATTCAGCTCTTTGATTATTTATCATTAAGTTCAGCTTTTCAGAGCTGATAGTAAATTTTTCAACTATAGGCTTAAATTTGTTAACTTCTTTAGTTAACCTTTCATTGTCTTCTGAAAGCAATTTATTATTTTTCTTAAGTTTATCATAGCTTTCATTGAGAAGTTGGTTTTTCTGATTTAGCTCTTTATTTTTCTCAATTAAGATTTTAGTTTCATTAGTATGTTTCTTAATTAGTGTTTCATAATAATTAGACAGTTTCATTTTTTCATTTACTAGGATTTTCTTTTCATTCTTCAGGTTCTTATTTTTACAAATGAGTTTCTTATGTTCTTTCATTAGATCAAGAAATGCATCATGTAACTCATTAAGTGTAAAATCATTTTCAGTTTTATCATATACTTCATATTCAGAAGAGGAGACACTTTGTGTTTCAACACATACCTCGTTCTTGTGTGCCACAAGGCTTAGGTTCTCAATATCGGCTTGCCTCTCATCTTCTTCAGAGCTAATTTCAGATTCACTAAAAATGTTAGTACTTTCATATTTAGCCTCTAGCATATTCCATATGTCTTTAGCAGTTATGCAAGAAGATATGCAATTAAACTCATTCTCATCTAATACACAATATAACAGCTTCATGGCTTTTGAATTTTGCTGAGCCATTTTCTTATCATGATTAGTGCTTGTGTGTGGTCCATTGACTATGATACTCCATAAATCATAGTCATGTGCTTGAATGAAGATGCGCATGCGTGCTTTCCAATATGTGTAGTTTATACCATCAAATAGTGGAGGTCTATCAATTAATTGTCCCTCACTCATAGAATATCCCACTTGGGTTGTCATGATCTTTAACTCTTGATTGTGAGATCAATGAGTACTATTAGAGCACCTCGCTCTGATACCACTTGTTGCCCAAGGTGACAAGCCAAGAGGGGGGGGGGGTGAATTGGTTTCTTCTAATTTTCGGTGCTTTAAACGTTTTCTCAAATAAGTGCGGTGGATGCTTTCTTAAGCTATTAGAATGATTTAAACTAGTGCAAAGATAGAAGATGATGCAAGAATAAACGGAAACACAAGCACAACACAAACACAACAATATATAGTGGTTCGGTGCTCTCCTTAGCACGTACGTCCACTCTCCAAGCGTCCCCTTGGGAATTCACTATAATCTCGCGGATTACAGTTGGATTGTTTTCCGGGCTCACAATCCAAAAACCTTGTTGGTTTTACGGGCTCACCAACGAACCTATACACTTTGGTTTTCCGGGTTCACCAAAAACCTTTGTTGGTTTTACGGGCTCACCAACGAACCTATACACTTTGGTTTTCCGGGTTCACCAAAAATCTTTGTTGGTTTTGCGGGCTCACCAACGAACCTTTGTACTTTGGTTTTCCGGGTTCACCAAAAACCTTTGTTGGTTTTGCGGGCTCACCAACGAACCTTTACAAAGTGTTTAACAAATGAAAAGAAAAGATTCAAACTCCTAAATGAGCATATGAAACAATATAAACTACAAAGAAGAGTTAGAAAGTATTTATTGCTTTGAAGTGGCTTTGCTCTTCTTTGTCAAGGATGCTTCACTCTTCAAGGGAGGATGGAGCTCTTGATGCCTCTTTGAATCTACTCAATCCCTTTCTTTGATTCTTGAATGAAGCACTTGGATGAAGCTTGCCTTGCTAGGGTTCTCTCTTGAATGCACTTAATGTATTTTTCCAAAAGCTTGCTTCCTCTGATGAATACTCCCTCTTAAATACTTCTCCAACCTCCAAATAGTCCTTTCTGACCGTTGAATTGAAGAAACTAGCCGTTTATAGCCGTTGGGAGTCCAAAAAGCATTTCTGCACAACTAGCCGTTATGTTCAGCCCGTGTTTGGGTCGGCTCAACCTGTCCTTGGGTCGACCCAACCTTCACTTGGGTCGACTCAACCATTTCTTGGGTCGACCCTCTCAGAAAACACAGAAACTTGAAATTCAGCCTTCTGTTGCCTTGGGTCGACCCAAGGTCAGCTTCAGAAAATTCAGAGCCTTGAATTTCAGCCTTTCTTCACTTGGGTCGACTCAACCTTTCTTTGGGTCGACTCAAGGTTTACTTGGGTCGACTCAACTTCTTCTTGGGTCGACCCTCTCAGTAAATCCAGAGAGCATTCTTCCTTTGCATTTTGAGGTTCTTTGGAGGTTGGGTCGACTCTTGCTTACCTTGGGTCGACCCAACTCACTGTTCATTTGTGCTGTTTTTGCAGGAGTGTGCCAGATGATTCCTCGATGTGCCGGGGTCGACCCAATCAACCTATGGGTCGACTCAATCCACACTTTGCTGCATTCTCAAGGTTAGTTTCATCCAAATGAACAAGACCATATATATATTTCCAATTAAGCAAATGTACTGAGAGCAATGAACTCATAAATGAAGTATCAATTTTAACTTATAGCATACTCTAGAGAATTGCTTGTTAATCATCAAAATAACACTATCATCCTCACATAACATTATAGCCTCTATCACATAATTGACTAATGCTTAATAAATTATGCTTAAGACCATCAACATATCGAACATTATCAATAAAAGTAGAAGGGGTAATTTGAACTTTACCTATACCAATGATGTGACCTTGGTTATTGTCTCCAAAAGTCACAGCACCTCCCTTCTTAGCTTCAAGGGTGAAGAATTGATCCTTGTCACCCGTCATGTGTCTTGAGCAGCCACTATCCAAGTACCAGCAATTTTTGTTGACCTTGGCTGCAAGACACTCCTACACAAGCAAATCATGTAATCTTAGGTACCCAAGTTTTCTTGGGTCCTTCATGGTTAGTCATGTTGGTTCCTTTTGGAACCCATACCCTTTTAATTTTTTCTTTTCTATAATTACACACATTTGCCTTATGTCCTAATTTTCCACAACAAAAACAGGTTATTTTCTTAGTTTTACTTTCTCCTGCTTTAACAAAGAAGTTACTAAGAAGTTTTTGCTTATTTTTAGGTTTATATCCTAAACCTGCTCTATTGAATACTGCACGTTGACTATTAAGTATCATATTTAATTTTTCAGAACTATAAGTAAATTTCTCAACCAAAGGTTTGTATTTTCCAAGTTCTTTAGTTAGAGTTTGTTTTTCTGTTTTTAGAGTATTCAAGTCTTTTATGAGATTTTCGTTTAAGATTTGTTTATTGTTTTTAAGTTCTGAAATTTCCTTAGTTAGTTTTTCATTATCTTTACTTAAGGTGTTAGTTTTTTTAATTAAGAGTTGGTTGCTTGTCTTAAGTTCTAGATTTTCTTTGGTGATACAGTCCTTATCCTTAACTAGTTTATCATATTTATGTATGTAAGTTTGATTAGCTAGTTTTAGCTCTTTATTCTTAATGTTTATAGCCTTATATTCAATCATTAGTTCATTAAATGCATCATAAAGTTCATCAAAAGTAAAATCTAGATGCGTTTCGGATGTTACCTCATTTTCGTTGGCCATGAAGCAGAAATTGGCCTTTTCTTCTTGTTCCTCATCCGATGATGAAGATGATGCGTCGGAGTCCGATAAGGTGGTGACAAGGGCTTTCTTCTTCTTGTACTTGCTGCCCTTCTTAAGTAAGGGACACTCAGCTCTGATGTGTCCCGGCTTCTTGCACTCATAGCATCCAATCCCCTCATTTTCCCTTTCCTTACCTTTATCCTTGCGATAGAAATTTGAGGGGCCTCTCCTTTGATGATAGGACTTCTTGTGGTTGATGAATTTTCTGAACTTGCGCACAAGAAGAGCCTCATCATCATCTCCCTCATGATCTTCTTCTTCACTGCTGCTACTGCAGGACAAATCTTTGTTAGATGATGTGGATTTAAGAGCTATTACCTTTTTCTTATGTGAGGACTCTTCTTCGCTGTGTTGCTTCATGGTTAGCTCGTGAGTCATTAGGGATCCAAGGAGCTCTTCAAGTGGAAGCTTGTTCAAGTCCTTAGCTTCTTGGATTGCCGTCACCTTGGCTTCCCATGACCTTGGTAGACATCGAAGAATCTTCCTGACAAGCTCACTGTTAGTATAGTTTTTGCCAAGGCTTTTTAGGCCATTGACAATGTCAGTGAATCTAGTGAACATGCAAGTGATTGTTTCATTAGAATCCATTTTAAATAGTTCATACTTATGAACCAATATATTTATTTTGGATTCTTTGACTTGATTCGTGCCCTCATGGGTCACTTCAAGTCTATCCCAAATCTCTTTTGCAGAATTGCAAGTAGAGACTCTATTGAATTCATTCCTATCTAGTGCACAGTAAAGCACATTCATTGCTTTAGAATTGAGTTGTGCCTTTCTCATGTCGTGTTCATCCCAATCCTTTTCGAGTTTGGGTACAGTGACCCCCTCTACATAAATGGATGGGATGTATGGCCCATTTGCTACAATGGTCCACATCTCATAGTCTTGGGCTTGGATGAATATTCTCATCCTAGCCTTCCAATATGAGTAGTCAGATCCATTAAAGAATGGAGGTCTTTGGGTGGACCGACCCTCAATGTGGGAAGATCCAAATGGGGTTGTCATTTTGATCTTTGACTCTTAGGGTAGAAGAGTTTAGGCTCTGATACCACTTGTTGCCCAGATAGACAACCCAAGAGGGGGGGTGAATTGGGTTTTAAAATAATTTGGCTATTAAAACTTTTGTGGATAACTAATTAATGCTTTTGCGAGATGATTAATTAGTTTCTATGTGCGGTGAATGAAATGCGAGAGATAGAGAGAGACAAACAATCACAAACACAGTGTTTTATAGTGGTTCGGAGCTAACCCTTGCTCCTACGTCCACTCTCCAAGTCTCACTTGGGAATTCACTATAACCCCTTGGATTACAGCCGGTTGTTTTCCAAGCTCACAACCAAACTTGTTGTTTTACGAGCTCACAACGAACTCGGTCGGTTTTTCCAGGCTCACCGACTAGAACCAACCCGATTGTTTTCCCGGAATCACAATCGAACCCTTACACGTTGGTTTTACACTCGGCTCACCAACCAACCTCAATACCCTTGATTCAATCCTCCGATTGAACCAAGCAAAGACAAGATGGAAGTAAAAAGGAGTAACAGAAAAATAGAGCTTCTCAAAAGCAGATAAATAACAATATAAACAAAAGAGAAGTTAGAAGCCCTCAAGCACGTTAGAGTTGGAGTAGAGTAGGGCTTCTTGAACTTCGGGTCTCCTCTTGAATGTCTGATCGACTTGAATGCAGGAGGAGATCTCTTTCAATGTTGGGAAGAAGTAGGTGGATGCAGTTAATGTTGCTCTTCCCTCTTTTCCGTTGAAAACCAGGTTGCAGAGAGTGAAAGCTTGATTACTTTGAGTGGAATAGTTGTTCTCTACTTTGCTACAGTCCTCTGTGGCTATTTAAGCCATCCCCCACGGAAACTAGCCGTTAGAGACCTTTTTCTGCCCGTTCTGCACACTCTGCACAGCCTGACAATATGTCCGTTGGTGGGTTGGAGTCGACTCGCGCGATCAGGAGTCGACTCGGCTGTAGCGGGAGTCGACTCATGCTTTTCTGGAGTCGACTCGGCAACTGCTCCGGATTTGAATTAAAGTCGCCTCTTCGACTGGGAGTTGACTCGACTTGACCCGGAGTCGACTCGCCAACTTCTGGAGCTGACTTGGCATTTTTGGAGTCGGCTCATCCCATGAAGTCCGTGGATCTATTTTTGAACTTGGTCCACTCGAGTCGACTCGACAATCCTGGGAGTCGACTCGGCGCTCAGAGCCCGAACTTTCGATCTACTGTCTTTTGGCTCGTCCAGTCTTGGAGTCGACTCGAACTGTTCCGGAGTCGACTCGGCTCTCAGTTTTCGAAACTTAGTCTTCTGTGTTTTTGGTGAAGCGCTGCCTTGGAGTCGACTCGAGCTGTCTGGGAGTCGACTCGAATCTCAGAGACAGCAAATTGGTCTTCTGTCTTCTTTGGGGTCGCGGTGTCTCGGAGTCGACTCGTGCAATGCGGGAGTCGACTCGAATCTCAGAGTCCGAAAACTGCTCTCTGACTTTTTCCTTGTGTTCCTCTGAGAGTCGACTCTCACTACCTTTGGAGTCGACCTGCCAACCATCGGAGTCGACTCGCGTTCCACAGGAGTCGACTCGAATCTCAGGGTCGAAAACCGCTCTCTGACTTTTCTGCCTGTGACTCCTTGGAGTCGACTCATACTTCTCCGGAGTCGACTCGGTAAACATCGGAGTCGACTCGCGCACTTCAGGAGTCGACTCGCTGACAGATTTTGAGTTGATGCTTTCTGTTTGTCTGTCTGTTCTCAGTTGGAGTCGACTCGTAATGGTCAGGAGTCGACTCGAGCCCGTGCCAGTGATCCTGATATGCTTGGAGTCGACTCGTAATACTCTGGAGTCGACTCGAGTCTCAGATTTTGGTTCAAACTGACTTCTTAACTTATCCAAAATATTATGAACCAAGTCTTGAGACACTTAGACAAGATTTTCACTGAAACACTCAATTGAATTCATTAGTAAACAACATATATACTCTAATGCTTTGAGCTCATCAAAATCAAATAGGGTTTTAATCAATCACTCCACACAAAGGAAGAAAATGAAAGGTGGCCTCTTCATCCTCCCTTCTTCCTTCCAACGCAGGGAAAAGAAGGAAGGCTGCAGGGGCTTTGATCTTCTTCCTCTCTTCATCCTTCTTCTTCCTCCTCCCAAGCACAATCAAGGGTTGATTAAAAGGGAGGACATCAGCCATCAAAGTTATCTCTGCAAGGGTGCTAGCACCCCGGGGAGATAGAAAGCTTGGATCGATTCCTGCTTCGTGTGGATACCCGTAGAGGCCGGGCACTTGAACGACTTCAAGCGAACCTTCATCCAAAAATCACGATCATTAGTTTGCGGTGATCATCTACCCGCACAAGGTGAAGATCTGATCTTCTAAAGTTTTTAAAAGTTTTTAATCCTTATCTATCTACGAACGGTTTTAAACAACGTTCATGCGATGAACAGTTGATCCCGCGCATGCCTCTTCCGCTACATCTAAAATTTTTGAAATTTTTCTGCGGCATGGGCGGGTATTCTAACACTCGGCCCTCTTGATCTCGATTAGCACGCCCGTGATCGAGGTCATCTTCACAGGTCGACATCGATGTCTCAACGTATGGGGGCCGAATCAGGCCCTTACTCAAAAAGGTTTGCATGAGTTGTCATGGGGGTCACCGGTAGAGGAAGCGTGCACGAGGTCGGTGGGACCTCGGTCTTGGATCGACTCATAGGGGCGACCCGGCCTTGGCCGGGATGAGTGTTAGAAACCCGCCCATGCCGCAGAAAATTCAAAAACAAAATCAGATGGCAGCGGAATCGGCATAAGCGGGATCGACGTTCATCGCATGAACGTGTTTCAAGAACCGTTCGTAGATAGATAAGGATTAAAACTTTTAAAACCTTTAGGAAGATCAGATCTTTACCTTGTGCGGGTAGATGATCACCGCAAACTGAAGTTCATGGTTTTGGAAGAAGGTTCGCTTGAAGCCGTTCAAGTGTCCGGCCTCTACGGGTATCCACACGAAGCAGAAACCGATCCAATCGCTCTAATCTCCCCAGGGTGCTAGCTCGCTTGCAGAGATATGTTTTGATGGCTGATCTCCTCTCTTTCTTTCAACTCTTGAATGTGCTTGAGAGGAGGAAGAAGAAGAAGCAACCAAGGAAGAAGATCACCAAGCTTTGCAGCCTTTATCTTTTCCCTGCGTTGGATGAAGGAAGGGAAGAGGATGAGGCCGCCAACACCTTGGACTCCTTTTTTCCTTGCTTGCGGCTGAAGACCAAGAGGAAGAAGGGGCCACGGCACAAGGAGGAGGAAAGGAGGAATTAGGTCTAGGGTTTGGCCTTTTGGTCCTTATAAAGTCATATGAAGCTCCTACCTTTTAGGAGCTTCATTATATTCCTTTTAAGAACCAAGAGGAGGGGCGCACGCCCCTCTTCTTTTCTCTTGGATTTCGGCCAAGCCCTCTTCCTCACCCCTCATCACGCACGCCCCCACTTGATCTAATAAAGTGGGGCGTGGGTCCTAACTCTAGGTGATTCATTCCTCTTCCAAAGAGGATTGGGTGCACTTGTTTCCCTTCAAATCCTAATCCAATTAGGATTCGTTTGAATCATGACTTAATTGAACCATTCAATCCCAATCAAATTAGGAGTCATCATAATTCATTAGATTAATAATTAATTAGGACTTAAGAAGTCCTAATCCAATTAGGACTTATTTAATTTTAGTCCTAATCCAATTAGGATTCTAATTTTGAATCTGAAGTCCTAATCCAATTAGGATTTCTAGGAATCCTATTCTAAGTAGGAATCCAAAATAGATTCAAAAATCCTAATCTTATTAGGATTGTGGGAATCCTACTTCAAGTAGGAATCCCAGTCCTACTCCAAGTAGGACTCCCAGTCCTAATCCAATTAGGACTCTAGGAATCCCACTCCAAGTAGGATTCGTGTTTTAAGTCCAATTAATCAATTCCTATTTCTTCTTCAACTTATTATCAATCAAATTGATTACTCGTGATTCATAATCACTTTCCAACCATCGGATCGGTCAATACTTCTAGTGTGTGACCCCATAGGTTCTACTCTGACTGGTAGTGAGATATATTGCGATCTCTATCACAATATCATTGAAAACTCCTTTCAATGGGTTGGAACGATTCCAACTCTACTCATTAGGGTTAATCGATCATCGAGATAATCCCTATGAGTCCCACCATCCACCAGTGACTACCCAGCAGAATAGAATGAGGAACCTCTAGGTGCAGTTATTATGTGATACAGTCCTACTATCGTGGATCCCTACAGGACGGAGGTCATGGACAACTCGTCAAACCCCATCGTCTGTCATATGTGAAGATTTATTCGACTTAAGTTCGAGAGCGAAGAACTCTTTCTCTACTGTGCAATCTGCCCCGGCCGAGGTCTTACGAACTCAGTCTTATAAATCACATAGGATCTCTCCTTATCTATCAAGGTCGATAGATTTCTTATAGGTACATACCCTACTCCTACAGTGAACCTACTGCAGCCAATCTACACTGCATGGACCCATATGGCTAGAGACCATGTATGTGTGCAGTCAAACTAAAATAACCTCACTGTGAGTAGCCGAAGCACCGCAAGTCAAAAGGACCAGTCATACTACTGCAACATCAAGCAAGTCACTGACGAGTGGATAGACATCCAAGTGACTTCTTGTATTGGTCACGCTCAGTACCCTTGTTCTCTAACAAGCACCTGCACTATTACTTTAGTGTCTCCACACCGTGGACTCGAGTCTCGTCCATCCATAAGGAAAGTAATGTGTGCACTGATCTCATCGGATCGATCACCGCCCTCGTGATGATCCATCGATCAGGAGCATTCAGAAATTAATCACCAATGATGCATGGCTCAAATTCTAAACTCTTAAGAATATGCATCATCATCTTATTAATTCTTGGATGATTCATAGACACATAAACAATATGAATGAAAAAGATGCCTTTTATTTATTCAATAATAATAAAGTCAAATACAAATTATGTCCCAGAATTAATAATGTGTCAGCCAAAATTAGCTTCTAGGGTATACATCTAACAATGAGGTCCCGATCTCAATCGGAATTTTGTTGGCAATACATAGGTAGATGAATATAACAAGGCGAATGTCAAGTAGGATGTACCTCTTGCACCTCCGAGATTGCGCGCTTCGTAGTGGAGTAGATCGCCTTGTTTCCTGGCTGGCCTTCAGTGTCACCCTTTAGCTTGGGGTCTATTTCGGAAATACCAATCAAACCAGGGGGTATTGCCGTTGTCGAAAGCTTTCGCAAGCGTTGCTTCATTGTTGCTGTTGAATGTCTCGGAGGACCGTCAAGGCACTGTCCCCGGTTTCCTCGGATTGAGGGGGGGGGCGTGGGCTCGCCGTCAGCTTGGCAGTACTTCCCGAGGTCGAGGGAGTTCGGAACTCTACGGTCGACTCACGGGGCATCCCGACCTTGGTCGGGGTATCGAGCGCGAGGTTGAGGGAGCTTGGGTTTGCTATCAACCTGGCGTCGCTTCCCAAGGTCGAGGGAGTTTGGATCTCTACGGTCGACACTTGGGGCATCTCAAACTTAGTTGAGGGATCATACACGAGATCGAGGGGTCTGGGGCCGCACTCTCGACCCGTGACGCTTCCCGAGGTCGAGGGAGTTTGGGACTCTACGGTCGACACTCGGGGTATCCCGACCTTAGTCGAGGAATCGTGCGCCAAGTCGAGGGGTCTGGGAACGCTCTGTCGACCTGCGACGCTTTCCGAGGTCGAGGGAGTTTGGGACTCTACGGTCGACACTCGGGGCATCCCGACCTTGGTCGAGGAATCGTGCGCCAGGTCGAAGGGTCTGGGAATGCTCTGTCGATCTGCGACGCTTTTCGAGGTCGAGGAAGTTTGGGACTCTACGGTCGACACTCGGGGCATCCCGACCTTGGTCGAGGAATCATGCGCCAGGTCGAGGGGTCTGGGAACGCTCTGTCGACCTGCGACGCTTCCCGAGGTCGAGAGAGTTTGGGACTCTACGGTCAACACTCGGGGCATCCCGACCTTGGTCGAGGAATCGTGCGCCAGGTCGAGGGGTCTGGGAACGCTCTGTCGACTTGCGACGCTTTCCGAGGTCGAGGGAGTTTGGGACTCTACGGTCGACACTCGGGGCATCCCGACCTTAGTCGGGGTATCTGAGGATCACAAACGACCCAATATTAGAGGAGACATAATCATAATCATGGTAAGGAGACAAATCATTGTAAAGAGGAGACAGGATCCATGTTTCTGATCGTCCGGAATCCCTTGGGATTTTATTGATAATACATCCGTAGATTCTCGGAATTCCAGCTTCGCGGGATAGGGGTTCCTTCAAGAGATTTCAACTTGTACGCTCCGGGTCGTTGCACTCGAGTGATTTGATATGGTCCTTCCCAGTTCGGGGTGAGCTTTCCTTGCTCGGCGGGCTGAGAAGCTTCGGCTCTCCTAAGGACGAGGTCCCCCACCTTAAAGAGCTTGGGCTTGACTCTGGAGTTGTAGTACTGGGCCGTTTTCTGCTGGTACCTTGCCATGCGGACTCGGGCGACCTCTCGTGTCTCTTCGACGAGGTCCAAGTTATTCCTGAGCCGGAAAGAGTTGGAGTCGGCGTCGTAGTGCTCCACCCTTGAGGAGGGGAGGCCGATTTCCAGCGGGATAACGGCCTCCGTGTCGTATGCCAGGTTGAAGGGGGTCTCACCAGTGGGTAATCGGAATGCAGTTCGGTAAGCCCAGAGGACGTTGTACAGGTTCTCGACCCACTGTCCTTTGGACCGATCAAGCCTAGTTCTGAGCCCCTGCAAAATAGTTCGATTCGTTACCTCGGTTTCTCCATTTGTCTGAGGATGCGCGACCGAGGTGAAGCGGTGGTCGATGCCAAGCTCGAAGCAGAACTCCCTGAATCGAACTTTGTCGAACTGGCGGCTGTTATCTGATATAAGGATACGGGGGAGTCCGAATCTGCATATTATGGACTTCCAAACAAAGTCCCGCATTTTTTGCTCGGTGATCCGGGCCACAGGTTCAGCTTCGACCCATTTGGTGAAGTAGTCGATGGAGACGACCAGAAATTTTCTTTGCCCGGTGGCTAGGGGGAAGGGCCCCAGGATATCAATTCTCCACTGGGCAAACGGCCAGGGGGCGATAATTGAGGTCAGCGGGGCCGAAGGTCGGCGCTGGATGTTGGCGTTCCGTTGACACCGGTCACACTTCCGGACGAAGTCCGTTGCGTCTTTCTGAAGCGTGGGCCAAAAGTATCCTTGCCGCAGGATCTTATGGGCTAGTGCCCGGCCTCCCAGGTGGTTTCCACAAATTTCTTCATGGACCTCTCGGAGGGCGTAGTCTGCCTCCGAGGGACGGAGACATCTAAGGAGAGGAGAAGTAAATGACCGACGATAGAGCTTGTTCTCATATAGGACGTACCAGGGAGCTTGACGCCTGATCCGGCGGGCCTCCAGCTCGTCGTGAGGGAGGGTCCCATCCTGGAGATAGCGGATAAACCCGTCGATCCAGCTTGGCTCGAAGTCGATGCACATGGTCGGTTCAGGTTCCTCTGTGCTGGGTGTTCGGAGATATTCGAGCACCGTTGCCTTGGAAAGCTCACTCATACGGGAGGTCGCCAGCTTTAACAATTAGTCCGCCCTGAGATTCTCCGTTCTGGGAATGTGCTGGATGCTGAAGGAACCTAGGGCGGACGTAAGTTTCCGCACCTCTTGGAGATATTTCCGCATTGATGGCTCCTTTGCTTCGAAGTCTCCCTGGACCTGGCTTACTATTAGCTGGGAGTCACTGTAGGCCTTTAGGTCTTCCACCTTCAACTCCTTCGCCAATTTGAGTCCGGCAATGAGCGCCTCGTATTCTGCCTCGTTGTTTGAGGCTGGAAACTCGAGGTGTAGGGCTTGCTTAGCCACCACCCCGTCCGGGCTGGTGAGGATGAGCCCAGCTCCGCTACCCCCCGAGGTCGAAGAGCCGTCCGCATGTAGGACCCATGGCGGCTTCGGGGTCTCCTCTGTGGGCGTGAGTGGCAGCCCAGGGTCGTCTGGCAAGGTGCACTCCACGACGAAGTCGGCGAGACTTGAGTTTTAATAGCTGGTCGGGGCGGTATTCAAGGTCGAACTCCCCGAGCTCAACCGCCCATTTGGCAACCCTTCCGGCACGATCCGACCTTTAGAGCGTTTGCTTCATAGGCTGGTCGGTCAGTATGGCTATGGTATGTGCTTGAAAATAAGGCCGGAGTCTCCGAGCTGAAATGATCAGGGCAAAAATTGTCTTCTCAAGCTTAGAATATCGGGTCTCAGCATCCCTGAGGACCCGGCTGGTATAGTAGACTGGCTTCTGGAGCTTGTCCTCTTCCCGGACCAGGACTGAGCTCACTGCGACCGGGGAGACGGCCAGATATAAATAAAGAACCTCGCCCCGCCGAGGCTTGGTGAGTAGCGAGGGAGAGGCCAGAAGGCGCCTGAGTCCTTCAAAGGCTTGCTGGCATTCCTCCGACCACAGGAAGTTCTTTGGCCGCTTAAGGATCTTGAAGAAAGGGAGGCAGCGCTCGGCCGACCGAGAGACAAATCTCCCCAAGGCGGCGACCCGTCCGGTGAGCCGCTGCACTTCTTTAACTGTCCTTGGAGGTGTCATCTCTTGCAGCGCTCTGATTTTCTCGGGGTTGGCTTCAATTCCACGCTGGGTTACTAAGAAGCCCAAGAATTTGCCCGAGGTAACTCCGAATGCGCACTTTGCGGGGTTGAGCTTCATTTGATATTTCCAGAGCTTGGAGAATGTTTCATTGAGGTCGGCCACATGGCGTTCCGCCGCTCGGCTCTTCACCAGCATGTCATCCACGTAGACTTCCATATTTCGGCCGATCTGGTCTTCAAAGATTTGGCTGACCAACCTTTAGTATGTGGCTCCGGCATTCTTCAGCCCGAATGGCATCACTTTGTAACAATAGGTGCCTTTGTCAGTGATGAAGGCCGTCTTCTCCTCATCTTCTGGCGCCATTCGGATCTGATTGTACCTCGAGAAGGCGTCTATAAAGGTCAGCAGCTGATGTTCCGAGGTAGAATCGACGAGCTGGTCAATACTGGGGAGGGGGAAACTATCCTTCGGGCAGACCTTGTTCAGGTCGGTGTAGTCCACGCACATGCGCCATTTTCCGTTGGCCTTCTTCACGAGGACTATATTGGCAAGCCAGTCTGGGTAGGAGACCTCCCGGATGAAGCCGGCCTCAAGGAGCTTATTCACTTCTTCGGCTGCGGCTTGCTGCCGTCCGAGGCAGAGCCCCGTTTTTTCTGTTTTACAGGCCTGCAGGTCGGCTTCACCTGGAGTCGGTGGACCATGACCTCAGGGTCGATTCCTGGTATGTCGGCGGGCGACCAAGCAAAGACATCAACATTGTCCCGTAGGAAGCTGATGAGGCGATCTCTCTCATGAGCACCAAGGCCGGAGCCGACCTGCACGGTTAGCTCGGAAAACTTTTCTCATAGAGGAATTTGAATGAGAAGCTCACCGGGCTATACTTGCTTCTTCCAGAGGTCGTCCCTCGCGTCCAAGGTTTCTATGGGCAGCGAGCGGCCCATCGCTTGAGTTGGCGCCTCGGCTGATAGCTCTTGCCGACCCGACTCTTCAGTTGATTGCTTTGCTTTACAGCTCGCCATGTAGCACCGTTTAGCCATCAGTTGGTTTTCGTGGACCTCGCCTACTCCTTGGTTGGCAGGGAATCGCACGAGTAGGTGACAAGTTGAGACCACGACCCGAAGGGCATTTAGCCCTGGTCGTCCGAGGATGGCGTTGTAGGCCGAGGGTAGGCGGACCACAAGGAAGTCCGTCCTTACTGTACTTTCTCGGGGGGGCGAGGCCGACCGTCACAAGAAAGCTGATCTCGCCCTCGACCGGGACCGAGTCCCCAGTAAATCCGACAAGCGGGGCATTTATTTTCCGAAGCTGACTTCCTGTTGACCCCATTTTTTGGTAGGCGTGGTAATACAAAACATTAGCTGAGCTTCCATTGTCAACCAAGACACGTTTTACATCAAATTTGTTTACAATCATAGAGATGACCACAGCATCATCGTGAGGGGTCTCAACCCCTTCCAGGTCCTCATCCGAGAACGAGATGGCTTCAGAAGTGCACTGGCGCTTTGGGGGGATTCCTTCCTGGGCGGGCTCTCCAGCCGAGGTCCCTCCAATTATATTGATGGTGCCGGCGATGGGCCTGTTGTCATTCGAATTTTCGGGCGGTATGGCATTTTCCACCAGCCTTCTTTCCCCACGTTGGTTCCTTACGAACCGATTGAGTACTCCATGGCGAATAAGCACCTCAATCTCATCTCGGAGCTGAAAACAGTCCTCCGTGTCGTGCCCGTGGTCTCGGTGGAAGCGACAGTACTTCCTAGGATTGCGCGGGACTCCTGTGTCCCGCATAGGAGGCAGGGGTCGGAAAAAATCCCGACCTTCAATCTCCATCAGAATCTCGGCCCGGGGTGCGTTGATAAGAGTGTAATTTTCGTACCTCCCCAGGTGCATTCGAGGTCGTAATGGAGACCCCGGCCGAGGTGGGGACCTCGGACGAAGCTGTCCCCGCTGTCGAGGCGAGCTTCTCAGCCGGGGGAGGTTCTTCTCTCGGCGGGGGGACCGGCTTTTTTGACGGCCGCGCTCCTCGCGGCGTTTCTTCTGCTTCTTTGAAGCCTGTTCAGTTGTACCCCGCCTGGAGGCAATAGCCTCCTCAGCTTTAGCATACTTTCGAGCTCGGGCCAGCATCTCGGTGAAGTCGGCAGGGAAGCTCTTCTCGATAGAGAAGAGGAATCTGTAGGAACGAGCCCCAGTTTTTAGTGCCGACATGGCTATTGACTGGTCGAGCTCGCGAACATCCCATGTGGCGGCGGTGAAGCGGTCAAGATACTCCTTGAGAGATTCCCCCTCCTTCTGCTTGATATCTAGGAGGGAGTCCGATGTCCGCCACTGGCGTCGGCTGGCAGCAAAGTTGGTGGCAAACTGTCTGCCGAGCTGCTCGAAAGAGGATACCGTGCTTGGCTTCAGCCCGGAAAACCAGAGCCGAGCTGTCCCTCGGAGGGTCGCTGGGAAGGCCTTGCAGAGCACGGCCTCCGAGGAACCTTGCAGTGCCATGAGAGCCCGGTAGCTTTTCAGGTGGTCGAAGGGGTCGCTGGTTCCGCTGTAAGGCTCTACTTGAGGCATCTTGAACCTCGAGGGGATCGGTTCGTCCTCAATCTAGCGGGAGAAGGGGGACTTGGTGGTGAATTCAAAGTCCCGCTCATGCCTTGCCTTTCTGCTGCGGAGCGC